>NW_027529426.1:4549065-4838034 GCF_008692635.1 Crocuta crocuta
ATGAAAAAAAAATTATATATATATAATAATTATATATATATATAAATTTATATATATATAAAATTCTGGGGGAAAAATGGGCTGAACAGTTTGCCCATAGATCAATGGGTGTACCTGAGACTTTTCTAAGTAGAAAGGCTTCCATAACATGGAGGTGCTGCTGGGTCCCCAGTGACATGGCAACATTTACATCTGTGTCCTTAGTTCTCAGAGCAGTTCTGGGCACACAGCAGGCAGCTGCTCAAAAATGCTTGTGGAAATGTGGCTGAATAAATCAACCTCACTGGACATGTTTTTTGGTTTTGTTTTTAATTTTTAAAAATATTTATTTATTATTGAGACAGAAACAGAGCATGAGTGGGGGAGGGGCAGAGAGAGAGAGGGAGACAGAGTCTGTCAGCACAGAGCCCGACACAGGGCTCAAACCCACAAACTGTGAGATCATGACTTGAGCGAAGTCTGATGCTTAACTGACTGAGCCACTCAGGCGCCCCTGGATGTGTTTCTTTATAGTGATTGAATTTAAAAAGTTACTTTCTCTAAAATGAAAATTCAGTGTAAAAACTAAGTTATTACAAACATTTTTGAACATAGTCAGGCTATAAATTATGCTCACATAAATTTATTAAACTACAGAATATAAACTGTGGCCATGAAGTTTTTTTCTGGAAAAAGCTCCAATTACCTCATTAGTTTATGGGGCATAAAGACCTTTTATAGTTGCAAATTTGCATAGAAGATGGAATTTTATCCTAATGATAAATCAGCTTTATTCTTAAAGACCTTGTTTCCTTTAAATTATCATTGTAAAGCTATGAAGAAAAGCCACAATATCTATGCTAAGTCATGAATTGTCTTGGCATCGAGAAATTTTAGTGTTTATCCCATTAATACTCATATTTCTGTAATGTGAAACAGGGTAGAAATGAAAATGAAGTGGTTTCTCCTCACTTGAAATCCGGCTGCTAATGAAATAAAGGTAATATGACTGCTCTTTAGGTAATCTCAAATAAATTTACCTCCACCGTCTTAGTTCTCTCTTCCTTTTTGTTTTCTTCAGGATTTTCTGGTTTCTCTTCCTTTTCGTCCTTTTTGCTGTTCTCCTCTGTCTCTTTTGCCATATCTACTGACACAGTAGCTTGATCTTCTCCCACCCAGTCATGAGCTTTTTTCATGGCCTGCAAAGGCCCCCCCCCCGCCAAAGCAATTTGTTAATTATGTAAATCGGAAGACTAAGGAATTCCAATCCCCAGGCTGCAATCCCCAGTAAAGTTGCCCTAAAACCTTCAAGGGTGTCTCCGAATATTCAAAAAGTGATGAGGCAATTCCTTAGTCTCCTTAAAAGCAGCTTGTTGGTGCTTTCTGGTGAATATTGGGTAAGAACAGGGGGCAGAATAGAAAGAAAGTATGGCAAGAACACCACAGGACCTTTTAAAAACACATTGTGAATGGATACACGGGTAAGAATAAAAAGGATAGTCACCTTAAAGACCTATAGTAAATTTTTCACTTTTCATGACCGACTATAAAAGACTAACAGTACTTTTTTATATATCGGTTAGAGACTTAGCCAGGGTCATTGCTAAAGCAAATTTCCTCATTTGATAGGGCTCATGAAGGCCTTAATGTTTCATGAACCTAATAATGTATCATGCAGGGAAGGATGGATCTACGCTCTCTTCCCTCGTCATGGAGACATTAGATTCAAGGGGGGAGGGGTGTGTAGGGAGGGGAGAGTTGCTGTTGGAAAGACCTGGAGCTTCTCCATGACTCGTTTAATTTCACATGAGTGCAGTCTGAGCAACCTGTAAGCCTAAAAAATGATGGCTAAATTCAACAAGCAGAACAACCCCCTTCCCTATCTGTCATTCCCTGAATTTAGGAAGGGCAGACTCATCAAGTTTTTCCATTATCGTTTAAAGCTGTTGGCTTAAGTGAAAGTTGTATCTGAGCTTATGTTAAACTTACTTCTCATCTTAAAGCTTATCTGACTACGTCCACAAGCCAGTGGGACCTTGGAGGCACCACACACACACACACACACACACACACACAGCAGTGGCAGGTGCTGCACAGAGATAAATGAGGCAATTTCCCACTGTGTTCGAGTCACTGACCTGTCAGAATCGGTGACCTCTATCTGAGATAAAGAAATTACTCATGTCTCCCCCTCACTGCCTCATCCTGCCCTTTTCTCACCCACCTTGATGAGTGAGGGTCTGCGTCAACTACTGCCTGCTAAAGAGAAAGGAAAAAAAGAGAATGGGAAAAATAACATGGTTTTAAGTACTTAATACACAGTGTCTTCATTAAGAAACTCCACAGCAAGACCTTCTACTAAGTCGCAAAACACGCTGTGGTACAATTAGAAGAACCCGGACTGATAAAGCTAGATGGTTCTTGGACACCATGTGGCACCAACATTCTGTGTGGGACGGGGCGTGGGGGTGATCTGGCTGATGAGATTCTCTCCACATGATTTGGGCACGGTGCCCAAGTGGGGGAGGGGAGATGGAGTTTGAAAAGCCCCTTGGTGATTCTGCACCCCTCTTCCTTCCCCTATGCCAAAGATAACCACTCTGATATACGATTCTATTTTGAGGAGAACTGACTTGTTCAAGGTCACAGGGTAATTACTAGTGAAGCTGCAACTAAAATGCAGGTCTCCTGACACAGTCTAGCATGTTCTCTCCCATCACATTTCATTACGTTGCCTCCTGGAATCTTAATTAGTGGCCTCATACTCTCCTCCCCCTCCATCGCCATGTGCCATTTGGGGTTTGGGATGTTTCCATTTCAGGTGGATCTCTTGAATTTTACAACCAATACCTTTAAAAACAACAACAACAATAAAAACTCAGACTTGACAGAGCTGACCTTATTGAGTTTGTCAGGCGTGGCTGCAACATGTAATTCAAAGAGAAGCTCTGTAAGCATGCTAGCAAATTCTTCTCCCTTTTCTTCCAAGGCTGGAAATAGAAAATGACAGAAGTAAGAAGCAGGATTTATTTTTCTGCCTTCAGAATGTGGCAGCCCCCCTAACCTTACAGCTAGCAGTCAGAGTACAAGTGGGGGCCGTAGCCACCTGCCCCCCCCCCGCTGCCAGAGGGCAGCTTATGAGCAGCCTGCTCCTACTGCCCTATTGCTCGAAGCTCTAGCTGGGGCGCCCCCAGGCTGGCCTGAAGGCAACGTGAGGGCAGGAAGGGACCTATCTGTCTTGTTGACAGCTATAGGTGATCAGTAGCTATTTGTTGAAAGAATGACTGAATGAACAAACGAATGATGTATCTCAGGTGGAAGAGACCTGGGACAACACTGTATTTACGACCGTTGAGTATTGTTATGCTTGGCATTGCAACTCTAATAATACCCAGGGCACCCTTTTCTTTCCACAGAGCCACAGTGCTGAGCAAGCAGAACTAGTCTCCGCGGGCCATAGACTATCTGATGTAACTACACTGGATCTCTGGGAAAATGTCCCAAGAGACATTTTAAACATTTTTAAAAAAACGTACGGAGATTAAAAATATTTGGGAGTCACCAATGCTAAATTGGGATCCAAATACTTTGTGTAACTCCACTTTTTTTTTTTTTTAAGTAGGTTCCATGTCTAGCATGGAACCCAATGCGGGGCTTCAACTCATGACCCTGAGATTAAGACCTGAGCTGAGATCAAGAGTCAGATGCTTAACTGAGTAGGGTCACCCAGGTACCCTACTCTAGCTTTTATTTATGTTTTATTTATTAATTTTTCTTTTAACGTTTATTCATTTTTGAGACAGAGAGAGACAGAGCACGTGTGGGGAAAGGGCAGAGAGAGAGAGGGAGACACAGAATCCTAAGCTGGCTCCAGGCTCTGAGCTGACAGCACAGAGTCCAATGCGGGGCTTGAACCCATGAACTGTGAGATCATGACCTGAGCCAAAGTCGGATGCTTAACTGACCGAGCCACTCAGGCACCAGCCCCCCACCCCACTCCAGCTTATAAATGTGCATTTACTCTATAAAACAGAAAAAGACACCAATAAGTTTTAGCAAGTATTTAGGGGGGAAAAAGCCACAGAGAAAAACAGAAGTAGATAAAAACAGATGATCAATAGTATTGCAACAAAGAATACCTAGCACTACAACTCTTGGTTCGTACATATGGTCAAGAGCTTCACTGAGGCAATAAAAATAAAAAATGGCCTTTTAGAACCTCTTTGCGACAGTGGTAAACTAGCGACCTACAGTAGTGTGATAAAATTACACACTGCTGAGAGACAATCATGCAAATCATTAGCTAATATTATCAAATGCAGAGGAGCCCGATACCGAGTTTAGCTAAAAATGACAATTAGTTATATTTTCCGAGACTTGCAAATAAATTATTTACATGTTAAGAGGCTTTTAGGAATGTAAATGCTTACACAAAATAAAAATGGATGAAAATGCTCTGGTTTCTCCCAGAATTTTTCTCCTGGCTTCTGCTCCTCCCCACTGATGAGAATACTCTTTAGAGCTTTTAGATAATCCGTCCACCTCTATGGAGCTGTCATGCTCCATCATAATTGGATTAACTTAATGGCAACCCTGCTATTCCTTTCTCCCAGTTTTTCTTTATGTGTTTTATGTTTATCTATTAAATTAATAAAAATTAATAGTGTTTTGATAATCTAGAGATGCCCTTTGGGAAAATGGATATATTATGGGAGATAACAGGGTTCTGTTACTTAAAGAGAAAAGGTCTACCATTTCTTAAACAACTGAGCCACCCAGGCACCCCTGAGAAGGTCTACCATTTCTTAAGCATGCTGTTCAGGACTTCAATTATTTTCTTCATCATAGAAAAAAAATCCCAATTTACCGAAGCTCTGTATTGACTGGAACACATCATATGTAGTAACATTTTCTATTTAACAGTAATGAATCAAGGTTCCTCTCTAAGGAATCACCCTAGGTGGGGATGCACTAACTGACGTTAGGGGTAATCTGGAATCTTCTTTTTATCCTTTCTCAATGACTCCCCCAGTAGGATCAAGGTCTACATTAGGCATCATGAAACCAAAGAGAAATAATCTGGATCTTTTTGGTGATCGTTACTCTGGAAAACAGGCATCTCTACTGGTTCATCGTGGGCCCATATTACTATGTGCATGAACTTGGACAGCTAGTGTCTTCGTTTGTCATTATTAAAACAAAAACAAGGCTGTCATCCTCTGTGACTTTTGTAGAAACACACAGATGCTCAAAACCATTCTTCTCCAACAGTCTCTTTGATATTGGCTTGTTTCTATTCTTCAATATAACTGAGTCTTCTATTTTGATGCAACGAGCATAAATCTCATTAAACCGAAGGCACATAAGGTCACTATGAAGGATTAAAGCGGGAGATGGTATTTAAATAACAGTTTGCAAATGCCTAGAATAATTTTGTCCCGAGCAATGAGACTGAAGAACTTGGCTCTCGTGTTTGAGCCTTGATTAAAGGTATGTAACACACCTGGGCACAGAACACGTCCAGCTATTTGATGGGTATGAATGCACATGATCCCTACTCTGTGTGGGTAATAACAAGTACAATCATACATGAAAGCTACAATTGATTGTACCTTTACCATTTTCCCGGCATTGCTTTAGCACTTTAAATAACAATACCAGCTAATGTTTTTGAGCAGTTCTGTGTGCCAGGCTCTGTAATATATATTTTTATATATATGATCTAACTTGAGCCTCACAATAGCCCTTGGGAATCTGTATCACTGTCTCCATTTAGGAAGTGAAGATAATGAGTTTCAGAAAGGTTACATAACTTGTTCAAGACTATGCAGCCAGTAAGTGGTAGAAATGTTTCAAATGGGACCTTTGAGAAAGTCCCAGGAGAAGCTACCCTGTGTGGCCATGGTTGCCTGTTAGCATAATCCAAACAACTGTGGTTGCAGTGATAGGTGATGACCTCAGTAAGAAATCACTCTCCAGGGGGCACCTGGGTGGCTCAGTCGGTTAAGTGTCTGACTCTTGATTTCAGCTCAGGTAGTGATCTCAAGGTTGTAAGATGGAGCCCTGCGTTGGGCTCTGCCTTCATCTCTCCTCTCTCTGTCCCTCTCCTTCCAAAATAAAGAAATTCTTAAAAAAAAAAAAAAAAAAGCAAAGCAAAGAAAAATACAAGAAGAAATCCATGGAAAGACCTGCCCACTGCATGCAGATACAAAATTAGGTATCAGAGCATAAACTCTAGTCATCAGGGCTCTGCTTAGTGCACTGTGTTCTTGTTTCATTCAACCATCCACATTTAGTGTGCACCCGTGATGTGGCAAGAACTGTGCTGCCCACCAGAGAAATAAAGACGTGGCAGTCAGGTGTTCCCGCCCTACACATCAATGTGACCAGCTCCTGTAACAAGAGCAGACGTACGGAGTGTTTTGGAAGCGAGGAGGAGGGGCACTTGCATTAAATCATTCCCTGTTCAAAGGGCTGCATTTATTAACAGCTGTTTCTGAAGGATTATACCAAGACTTTGTTTTGCCATTTAACTGGTTATTTTCCTTTACCTTGTTCTTCTTGATTCTCTTCATTCTCTAATTCTTTGGCTGCAAAGATGTCTTTAATGGAAATTAGGTCATTTTTTAAGAGTTCCAGCTTCTCTCCATCAAGTGATGTTAAAAATGACTGAACCTGAAAACAGAAATAGGGCAGCGTAACTGTCATCTTTTCTTCTCATTAGTCACGTTTACACAGGGCTGTCCCCAGTTCTCCCAGGACTCAGGTGATTGGTGGTGTGCGTGTGGGGGGGGGCGGTGGGGGACGGACACAATGCCAGGTTGAATGTTAGATTCACCACCTACGAACTGGCCAACTTTGGGTGAATTACATAAGCTCCCTGGGCCTCAGTTTTTACAATTTTAAAGTGAGAGCCACACTTCATTGTGATCCTTTGTGATGTAAATGTAATAGTGACCCCGAAGTACATGACACAGGTGCAAAAGGCAGACACTAAATAAATTGTGGTGGTAGCTCTTGTAGTCAAGTGGCTAAAAACACACATGTTGTCAACTCTGAATTCAAATATCAGCCCCGTGGGGGTACCTGAGTGGCTCAGTGGTTTAAGCAACTGACCCTTGATCTCAGCTCAGGTCATGATCTTAAGGTCGTGGGATTGAGCCCTGTGTCAGGTTCTGGGCTCTATGCTGAGCATGGAGCCTGCTTAAGATTCTCTTTCTCCCTCTGTCCCTTCCCTGCTTGCTATCTTTCGCTCTTAAAAAAACAACAATAAATATGAGCCCCTCACTTATGAATTGTGTGACCTTGGGTAACTTATTTAACCTTTCTATGCCTTTCCTTCCTTATCAGTAAAATGAGTTTTAATAGCTTCTCCCTTATAAGGTTGTTTTGAGGGTTAAATGAGATAATGTATTTAAAAGTACTTAGAGTGAAGGTCAAGAAATTACATATATATCCTGTATGTTAACATATAAGAATATTACTATATGTATATAAAATACATATAAACAAACACATAAAGAGATATTTTACATATACAGATATATATATACATTATTATTTGCTAGATGCGGGTTATTGCACCGGGACTACAAACACACACAAGACACATTTTTCTTCTCAGAGATCGTGTAGTCTAGAGGAGGAAAGCCCAGGCTAACTGCTAACAGCCATGACAGATGTGAGTGGAAGGGCAGTGGGGCACCCGGGAGGGGACTTCAGTCCACCTTGGGGAGACAGAAGGGTGGGCAAGGAGACTTCATAGAGGACGATGCTTGAGCTGACAAATTCCCTGCTCATTGTCTTCAGAGCCCCTCTTTTGAAACTGACCCTCAGTAAACACTTAAAAATTATTTGCACACATGGCCAGTCATCCCCTGTGAATGTGAAGACTGATTTGAACTTCCAAAATGGCCATAGTGGATGGAAAGACCATACAAAAAAAGACGTAGGACCGTAAAGTAGAAAGGTTTTCATTCTGCAGGTCAAACACTTGCTCTGGAGTGAGAACCAGAAGAGGAGCCGTGATGCTCCTTGGCATATGTTCTCATATTCATTATGGTTGTAGATTCACGCGTCAGGGTAAGCAAGAGAGTTAGAGAGGGCATCAGGGATGCCAGGACAACATTTTCCTAAAAACTGGCATGCAGAGCACCAGGACATGACACAATGGGCAGGAGCCTCAGAAGGAAGGTTGGCAGGAAGGCATCCACACAAACCCGTCAGCCGTAGAGTTCAGCAGGTAGAGGCAAACACGCCCTGCATGGTGGCTGCCCCCATGCCCTTTCACTCTGACCTTTGAAGAGCCTTTTGTTCAGCTACTATATTCATGATTAGGTCTCAGAGTCTTCAATAGGCCCACATCAGATTCCTACACTTCAGATATATTTTTAAACGGCAGTGTTCAAAGAGTAAAATAAAAAGGTAATTATTGAATAAATGTGCTTGAGCACAACAACACTGAGTGACAATGCGGGGCGTTATGGTTTCCCCAGGTCTCCTGGAGGGGAGCCATCCTCTGGGAGATGCACTGGGGTTTTAGGCTTTGAGCCTCCTTTGGGAAGGATTCTTTTTAGCAAAGGAATCTATTGTCAGCATCTTTCTACTACAGGGTCTCTTTTGCTTCCTCCTAATTCATTCCATTATGCCAAGGTGATGAGCATTGAATCTTTATTTCATTCCAATAATAAATAATCATGCACTCCTCCATAAATATTCATAGAATGCTGACTAGATGCTTGGCATTCTGCTAAGTGTTGACGGGAACACAAGGGTAGACAGTCTGCCTTGTAAATCATTTCCCTGAGAGGGAGTACGGAGTGCCACTTTGAAGATTCTTGCTTACTGTTCTTGTTAGCTATTGGATAAAAAAGCAATAAAAATGATTAGTTTTTCTTAAGGTTTATAGTATACCACACTGCCATGCCTGTTGTCATCCTAGAATCAATCAGTAGAACAATAATGATAGTAATCCCTCACATTTCCATATAATGTGTCTATGTTTTAGTCAATAGCAAGGTCAGCGGAGGCGATGTTTATCATTTGCAGGTCAAGGCTCTTAAAAAATGGGAGTGCACCCTCTACACTTTTCTGTCCTCTGCTGGTGGGATAAAGACAACACAGAGGGCCTAGAAGACGGTGAAATCCAATGGTCTCGACTCAGACACTGGGGAGTCCACAGGGCCACAGGGATGTGCCCACGCAGAGCTTCCCCTTCCAAACCACTCTCTAGGTGTTAAAGTTGCTCAAGTTTCCCTCCTTCGGCCTGTATGGATCTCTACCCAGGCTGTGCTCTTCATGGGGAGACCATCCACTGGAGGGTGCGCCCGTAGGTGTAAGAGCTGGCTGTCAGCAGTGGTGTGGATGGAACTTGAACTAGGGTATCCTCACATGTGCATATAAAGCCTTTGAAGTGAGAGAGAGCTGGAAATAAAGAGAGAAGATCAGGCGGGAGGGTGGTATGGAAATGTGAGGAGTTTGGGAAGTCTGAATGGGAACCTGGCCTTCGAAGTCATTATAAAAGTGTATTTGTTAGTGTAGGATGACAGAATATAGATCTTTTAACAGTTTGTTTCAAAACTCCTTTAACTTCTAAGAATTTGGTATGTAGAGGAGGTCTAGTTAAACATGAACGATGAATATTTTCTTAGTTTAAGTGTGTGTCTGAAAAGTATTCATTATTGAGGGGTCTGGGTGGCTTAGTCCATTAAGTATCCAACTTTGGCTCAGGGCACGATCTCACAATTCGTGAGTTCGAGCCCCGCGTTGCACTCTGTGCTGCCAGCTCGGAGCCTGGAGCCTGCTTCAGATTCTGTGTCTCCCTTTCTCTCTGCCCCTTCCCTGCTCGCACTCTGTCTCTCTCTCCTTCCCCCTCCCTCTCTCTCTCTGTCTCAAATAAATAAACATTAAATTTTTTTAAAAAGCATTCATTGTTTATCAAAAGTTAAAGCTTAACTTGTCATCCTGCATTTTCATTAGCTAAATCTGACAACCCCAGTGAGGATCTCCATTTGTATTCTTGGCAGAGGCTGTGAACATCAAGGCGGTCTAGGGGAGTCATGGGATGGGCAGAGCCTGGCTCCTGAACCCCTAATGCAGGAAAGCCGCCAGATGACCAGGCACTCCCATCGTGGACTGTTCGAGAATGAGGATAACTCCTACTGATTTTGACCCATATATTTTTAGGACTTATTTATTATAGCACGCAGTAACTCATTACTAATCCAAGAAAAAGCTCTGTATTCCTCACTATGCATCTATCAAAATCTCTAGGCTGGGGGAACAGAAACAGAGCTCATATAGCAGCATGTAAACAGAGGGAAATGCAGTCCCCCAGGGACCAAACCTCCTTCCTGGCAACATCGGTCCTTTGGGGCTCTTTTCTAGGGACCTGGGACTCTCTCACAGCTGAAAGCTGCAATGGAACCTGCCAGAATGGAATCTCTCTAGCACTGTGATAACTGCAAGAAGCCACACAGCCCTGTTACGTGTATGCATACACACACTTAGAAGAATGCATGTAAAAATAAAATGTCACCAACATTATATATGCATATACATATACATGTATAAAAAGGCAGCTAACGTTTATTGAGTACTTATTATCTATTCAGCAAGCTGCAACTGGCTTCACATGGATTATCTCATTTAATTCTTTTAATGTTGCTATGAGGTAACTTTTATTATTAATCCCATTTCATAGGTAAGAAGATTGAGGTAAGATGGGTCCAAAATTCTACAGCTACTGAGTGGTATTTGATCACATAATGTCTGATTCAAAACCCAACTTTTATAGGGAAAGATTTGTGGTTAAGTGGAAAACTGCATTTTCTTGAGCACATGTTACCAGGTTATCTGATTTTGAGTCTATGGGAACAATTTCACAACTCTATGGATTGTAGTGAGCTGAGAGCAGTGCAAAATAATTCCAGTCTATAGACATGTGAATAGATTCTGTCCAGCAGAGGGATAGCCTCACCTCCTGGGGTTTATGACCATTTGCACATTGGTTTCAAAATTGCTTTACTCCACATAAATGTGTGCGTTGGCTTTTCTGAGCAGATACAGTTATAATATTTGCTTGGTTCTTTCATTGAATTAAGGGGCTAAATAAATTCTTTAATTCACATTCATTTTCTAACTGTATATGAGACATGATTTTGTTCTTAAAAAATTATTCCCTTGAACAGTTTAACCACAAGGCTGTTCCTGGTGGCTCATGGATAACAAAAAAAGAGAGAAAGAGAGAAAGAGAGAGAGAGAGAGAAAGAAAGAAAGACAGACAGACAGACAGACAGAAAAGTAACACATAACTCAATCATCTGGAGGGAAGGGGATTTCCATCCTGTTTGTTTCCTGGTTGCCTCTTACAGGGAGGAGGCCATGTTTCCCGGCTTATTGGGCATCAAGAATGTCTGTATCCCTGCCAAGGGCAAATATGGAGGACATGGCTGAGAGAGAGTCAAGAATCACTCCTCCACTCTAAGGCTCATTTCCAAGTTCCTCTTGTCAGGGAGCCTGCTTCTCTCCAGTGGATGTCACTGAGCTGAGCCACGGTCTCCCAGGACGTTCATGGGGTGCTATCCTGTGGGCTCCACCGGAAAAACACCCCAGAGTACAGTCAGCCTGACACCACACAGAAGAGTCATATATATAATTAAATGAATTAATGGTTTTAAAGTGCTTAGAATAGTGACTATATAAGTATCATATGAGTATTTGCTAAATAACTACCCTCCCCCACCCCACATACAGATCCTTAAAAAAAAAATCTACAAACTCTGCTGATTTCTGCTATTTCTATTTTGTTTCTTGAGATCATAGTGGGGGGATGTAAATGTATAGGGCTGTTAGGTAATTCCCAGGTTTCCATTCCAGAACATTCCCAGGTAGAACTTTTTTTTTAATGTTTCTTTTTGAGAGAGAGAGAGAGACAGAGTGTGAGCAGGGGAGGGGCAGAGAGGGAGGGAGACACAGAACCTGAAACAGGCTCCAGGCTCTGAGCTGTCAGCACAGAGCGAGGCATGGGGCTCAAACTCATGAACAGTGAGATCATGACCTGAGCTGAAGTCCACTGCTCAACCAACTAAGCCATCCAGGCACCCCCCCAAATAGAACTATAACCCCCAGCAAGATAATCCTGCCTTTTGTGGCCCAGGCATTTTAACAAATGGGTGAACACATCACTATTTAGACCATAAAACTCTATTACAACCCTACAGTCTGGAAGAAACATCAGCTGCTTTGTTTCCATTGGGTGGACGTGGCAACGTGACCTAGTATGGGCATCTCTGGTCTGGGTACAACCTCACCAAAGGGAAGCACAGGGCCAGGAGCCCGGCAGGCAGGCTTCTGAGCAGCCTTTTGCACCATGAAGTGCGGTAGTGATGTCTCCTATTTTGCTGGCCCTCTTGGGGGTGGAGAGGGGTAACAGCTTACATAGGACAGAGAGAAAATGATACAGAGCATGAGGGGGTCATCAGATTATATAATATTTGCGACCCTAGCACAATATTAATAAGGCCCTAAGCATAAGATATTTTAATGGCAGATTTTCCAGTTTCTTTCATGCATAAGAAAACACATTAGTGATCATGGAATTTTATTTTATTTACTGTTATTATTATTATATTTTTTTTAGAGAAAGAGAGCATGAGCTGGGGGAGGGGCCGAGGGAAAAGAGAGAGAATCATAAGCAGGCTCCACACTCAGCACAGAGCCTGACACAGGGCTCGATCTCATGACCCTGAGATCATGACCTGAGCTGAAATCAAAGAGTCAGACAGCCAACAAACTGAGCCACACACGCGCCCCAGTGAACGTGGTATTTTACATGCGCAGTGCTGACATACCTTGCTTTCACTTTCATTGGACAGAATTTCCAGGGCTTCCAGATGTGACAAACCTTGATATTCATCAAACAGCATCCCGTAGTGTGCAGTCCTCTCGGCCGTGAGCTGCTGGGCCAACCTCTGCTTCTCTTTCTCCTTGGCTTCTCTTAACATCTGCAGAAATACACAACGTTTGTGCCCTGGGTGTATGCTTGAAAGCCTCATTTCCTGCATCAGATGCAGAGGGAGATGAAGGTTGACTTGTATTTGTGAAGAGTAGGTTTTAATCACTTGGGAATTCCTAAGAAAATGATTCTTTGATCCTACTGGAATATTACATAAAAATTAAATTTTACGTAATATTCCACTTTGAGTTTTACATGCTTATTATATACATGAAAACACAAAGCAAAGACTCTATGCCTGGGAACAGGATTGGAAAGAAGTACATCAGAAGCTGAAGAGTGGCTTCCGCTGAAGTATTTTCCACAGGTGATTACTTTTCTTATTTTCTAAAATACCCAAATTATCTATTACGGGCAAATTGATGTACACCAGGAAAGTTTACTCTATTGTTATGGGTTCACTGCAACTTCTGTACCCAGACAGACCTCAAAGCAGTCACAAGCTGCTCTACTTTGATCCGGGTTGCGTTATTTTAAAAAATTTTATATGTGTGGCTATTAACCATCTTTGATGAACAAAGTTAATAAAATATAAACTCATAATGTATTTCTCATCAGATAATGAGATGAAGAAGAATATTAGCTTATCGATTCTCGAGAAGTAGGACTGTGAATGGAGTTCCTCTCCATGGTGATCGTTTTTCTCCAGTTAGTTTTTGTTGATTAAATAAAGAGAGCAAAGTGAACACTGAGTCCCCCAGTCACTCCCAATGTCCTGCACTTGCTTTCTGTGATGCTAAGCATCTTTTATTTGATTCCTCATTAAGTTTACTGGGCATTACATTTATAGGGTTCTTTAGTATCTATGGAGAGCACCACAGACACAGTGGCCACCACAAGTTCACAAGAGAAAGATCACGGAAGAACAGACTGGTTTTTAATGTGCATGAATAAAACAATCAACCCCCTCCTCCTTTTGGGTTCTTGAGGCACTTGGCCAAAAACTCACTGAACTACAGACAGAATTCTCCCGTCTGTCCTTAACACTAAATATGTACAAGCTCTGAATTTTAAAGTTTTCAAAACAACCCCATCAAATTACCACTGGATATTTAAAAAAAAAATTTTTTTTATGTTTATTTATTTTAAGAGAGAGAGAGACAGAATATGAGTGGACGAGGGGCAGAGAGAGAGGGAGACACAGAGTCTGAAGCAGGCTTCAGGCTCTGAGCTGTCAGGACAGAGCCCGACATGGGGCCGGAACCCACATACCGTGAGATCATGACCTGAGCCGAAGTCAGACGCTTAACTGACTGAGCCACCCAGGCGCCCTACCACCGGAGATTTTTAGCACTTCCAACAAAACCCAACTATTTCTACTGATCTTGCTGGCTTGGTGGTGGTAAAACGAAATAACAAAGTGACGTGGAAATTGCTTCTTTTCTCTCCAGCAACTGCCATCTCTCAGTTTGTGCTTTGGAACAGAGGGGAAGGGATGGAATGAAAGGGGAAGAAAGGTTGCTCTGGAATGATCTGGATTCACTCAAAAGATGGAGTGAAATTAAAGTTGCCTAATGTAGAACTGGCTTTTCACAGGATGTTCATCTATTTCGTGTCTGAAAAAGAAAGGGACGTGGTTTGGAAGAGCAGTGCGTGTGATTCTGGCATGGAGTCTTCCTTGCGTCTCTGGGCTCCAGGAACCATCACTGGGGTAGAACACGGGAGAAATCCAGGGAGTGTGTGTACATTTCTGACGTCCGCAGTTATTTAGTGTGGATTAGGAGAAACTTCACAGACTTCCCTGTGCCAGCAGACAGCAGCTTCATCCTTCCAGCTGCTCGAGACAGCAACCGTGGAGACCCCCTTGCCGCTTCCTTCTCTCACACCCCACATTCACTCCATCAGGAAATCTGGGTTGACCTTCAGAATACACCCAGAATCAGCGTTCCCCACTTCTTCCGGGGCCCCACACTGTTCTGAGCCACCCCATCCTCCTGTTTGGATAATAGCAATCGCCTCCCCAGGAGGCAGTGAGAGCTGGGGCATCAAGGGCCAAGAGCCCTGGATGCTGTACTTTGAAATCCATCTCTCACTGGCCCCGAGGTCACCTCCCACAATCAGTCACTGGCACAGCAGGGACACTACAGGAGAGCCAGTCTGGGAGATGGGGACTCATCTGTCAGCGGACTTCAGCTGAAGGACTCTCCCAGGGCTCTGCCAGGCTTTCCTCTGAGGACACAGCAGCCTAAGATGCTTTCACCCAATCTCTTCTCTCTCTTCTCTTCCCCGGGGGTTGGACTCGCATCTTGGTCTGACAGCTCTCCCGGCCTTCCTTCCCCCCAGCTCCATTTTCTCTCCCAGCATTTCCCCTAATAAAACCCTCGCTCGTTGAGGCCATCTTGGCCTCTGCTTCTGGGAGAGCCTCTGCTGGTACCCATGTCCCATGTCTTCCTGCCCTCGGCCCTCTCCATACCCAGGCTGTTTTCCACACAGTAACTACAGTGATCCCGGGACAGTCAGGTCTTGTCACTCCTCTTTTCGAAATGCTGTAACGCTTTCCCTGTTTCACCAACGGTAAAACCCAAGGTCACTACCAACGCCATCCAGGTCCTGCCATCTGCATGGAATGTGCTTCGCTCAGATTTCAGCATGGTCAAGGCCAAACCCCTCGTCCCCTTCAATTACCTGCTCTGATGGCGTCGTCTCCATGAGGTTCCCCTCTCACAATCCAATTTAATACTTAACCTGCCCCTCACTCCCACATTCTTGATTGCCTTGTTCCTGCTCTACTTTTTCTTGTTTTCCACGGCACTCAATCATCTTTTAAAATACTAGATAATGTTGATGGTCTGTCTCTTCTCACTGTAACGCAAACTCCTGACGCGTCCCTGAGCAGGGACACTCACACTGCAGGAGCAAAGTTAGATGTTTTTGTTCTTAGCCACATTGATCCTTGGGGATCCTTGGGGGGATCCTTGGGGGTTGTTCGGTTTCATTTTCATTTTGCAACATCGAGTATTAATTATCTGATTAATGCAAATCTATTTTCTTTTGAAGGACCGGTAGGCTGGTGGTTTAGATGACCCTGCCGAGTCCTGACCTGAGCTATAACATCAGAGTGGTTATATGAGGGTGACTCTGGAAAAGACAAGAGGAAATGGCTTCAAACGAAAGCTTTCCAGGAACTGCCCCTAACATGATGTCAGCGATGGCTCTTTAGTAGCCTCCTAGTGTTGAGCCAGGAGAAGATATGTTTGCCCTGCCTGTGAAATTTATGAAATCTGGGGCTGTATCAGCTGCTCCTGATTTCAGGAAGGCAGAGGCAGACCTGGTGTGCCTGACTGTTAAGGAGGAAGGGGACCAGAAGCATGTCTGCACTGTGGAGTATGAACTGGCCGTGTGCCATCTAAAAGAGCAAGTTCACCAACAGGGTTTTATACTTGGAAAAGAAAACAAATACTACTTTTAATTTCCTTGACTGCTGTAGTCAAGCAAACCACAGATTAATTTTTTTTTTTTTTAGAATTTCTTTTTTTTTTTTTTTTTTTACAAATGGTTTATTTTAAAATTGGTTTCCNTTTTTTACAAATAGTTTATTGTCAAATTAGTTTCCACATAAACGGATTAATTTTTTTAAAGTTACCTCTACGTTCAACGTGGTGCTTCAATTAAACTCATGACCCCAAGATCAAAAGTTGCATGCTCTACCGACTGTACCAGCCAGGCGCCACACAATTCTTCGTATCATGTTTCCCAAGGAGAGATGGAAAACTTTTAAAACTGGAGGTGTGAGAAGAGAAGCCCATCCTTGCACATAGTAAGAGGACTATAAATTAAAATTCCAAGGAGATACCATTTCCACTTATTATATTGACACATAGAAATAAAGCAACAATAACTAGCATTCCTGAGTGTTTGCTAAGAGTCTGGTACTCTTCTAACCCATTTAATCCTTACGTCAAAGCTATCAGCAGGTATTGATGTTACACCCAGTGCACAAATGAGTAAACTGGGGCACAGAAGGATTAAGTAACCTGCTCAAGGTTATGTAGCTAGAAAGTGGTAGAGCTTGAATACATACAATGATGCTTTCAACCGAATGCTTGTGTCCCCCCAAAATTCATTTTTTAAAGTTTATTTATTTATTTTTGAGAGAGACAGAGAGTGCGCGCATGCACGCGTGCAAGCGCACAAGTCAGGGAGGGGCAGAGAGAGAGGGAGACACAGAATCTGAAGAAGGCTCCAGGCTCCCAGTTGTCACCGACAGGGGGCTCAAACTCACAGACTATAAGATCATGACTTGAGCTGAAGTTGGACACAACCAACTGAGCCACCCATGCGCCCCACTCCCCAAATTCATAGGTTGAGACCTAATCCGTAATGTGATGGTATTTGGAAGTGAGGCCTTTGTGAAGGGATTAGGTCATGAGGGTGGAGCACTCATGAATAGGATTAGTGTCCTTATAAAAGAGCCCCCACAGAGCTCCTTGCCTCTTCCACCACTGAATACACGGAAAGAACAAGGCCATCTATGAACCAGGAATGGGCCATCACCAGACACTGAATCTGATCTCAGGCTTCCCAGCCTCCAGAACTATGAGAAATCAATGTTTGTAGCTTATAAGAGACCTAGTCTTATATTCTGTTGTAACAGCCTGTGTGGACTAAGACAAATGGCAAAAATGTAATAATCTTCAAGAAATGATTAAGTGAGTAAAGCAAGGTACAAATGGGTGTGGTTAGTATGCTACCATTTCTCTGCAAAAGTATATATGTATCTGTATCTGTGTATCTATACCCATATCTACAGCTATATGATAATTCTGACCAAATCCATAAGAAGCTGTTAAGAGTGTTTGCCTCGCATGAGGAACTAAATGGCTGGGGAAAGAGATGTATTAGAAACTCAATTTTCATTCTCGACTGTCTGTCATTTGAATTTAAGTCACATGCTTTAAAATACCTATTAAAAAAGATAAATAAAGACATATTTACTTTACTGGCTGAAAGAAAGGATAGCAAAAGTATGTAATCCCACCTGAGATAAGGAAACGGTTCTCTCCATGAGTGTCTTGGTCCTCTTAAAGCCTGGGTCACTCTCCGCAAGGACATTCATGGTTTTCTTACCGATGAATTCCAGAGCATCCAGACCACCCGTTAAGACACTTTTACCCTGCAGATGAGATAATCACACGAGATTAGCTTTTGCCTTTTGCAATTTCACAGCAGTCAGGAACTCGCAGAAGGTACTATCTTCAAATATTAAAATCAATATAAAGTCACAATTTTTTCTCATCAGGGATTTAATATCCATTAATGCTGTTTTCTTTTTCTTGGAAGGGCATATGTCATATAATTTGTAGGCCATACAATATTATTTAAAATGGATGCTTAGGAAAAACCAAAGCATATTTGGGATTAATTTTTTACCGGCTCTATGTGTACGAGTAGATATGTACCTAAGACATGAAATTAATAGGCGACCCCATTACTGGTTTTGTTTGCAAGACTGTTAACCCAAGTAACAGAGTTGTTTGGAGCACTCTATTAAAATGTCAAATACTCTCTCCCATCTAGCGAATTCTTTAATCTAGGGCCTTGGAGTGCAGGGCCCTCAGGCTGTTTCAGATGGCCCTTGGATACTTTCAGAAACTAGCAATAACCGCCTATCATTAGTATATTCATGAAATAAGACAGGCTGATTTCCATATACCGCTGCCTTTAGAAACTATTTCATCATACAGTTATCCTGCAAATCTTCTTGTCAGCCTTTGTTTTCCTTAAAAAAGAAAGATTAAAACAACCAAGATTTACTCATATCAACTGTTCATATAAACAGAACTGCTTACAGTTCTTTACAACTTCTGTTCATAACACTGCAACCACGCAACTGCAACTATACTCTGCACACATCTGTGTTTTCCCTGCCTTCCATGAGCTTACACACATTATAGTTTAGTATGATATTATTGCCCATATACATTTTCCAATCTCCATAATTATTGCTTCATTAGCAATATTAGGCTTCACACTGAACTAATATACTTTAGTAGTCATTCGGACATTTAGACTTTGTTTTCAGATTTGGGGACCATTCAATATTCACGTTAGAAAACAGATTTTAACATACATATATTGTGGAAGGACTATGGGATGTCAGCAATTAATACTTTTGCTTGATTTATTTTCTTTTAACATCCTATGAGGGATTACTCCTGCAGAGAATAAAATGGGAGAAGGAAGGACATGGGGACTTTGATTAAAGGCAGAGCTGGTGGGAGTGTCTGGAGCTTGGGAAAAGAAAGTATCAGAAGGTAGAAAGGGAACACAAAAAGGAAATGAGGGTGCTGAAGGTGAACCCAGAGCGCCCTGTGCTGGTGCTCAGGGAGACGATGAACTCATTTCTTATAACCAGGGATATGGAAAGAGCTCCGGCCCATCTCCAACCCGATCCCCTCCACGTGAGGCATACTGGACACATACTGCTCTTCGACTCCTAAAACACATTTGCTGCTTCTGATTCAGCCTACTTAGTCTAGAGGACCTTGAGTTGCAGGGAGAAGAGCACGCATTTTCTAATTCTGGCACACTCTGGACTCCAAAGGCTGGGGAAGACAGCCTCACATGTGTGTGCACAGCTCCCTTTTCTTCCCACATTGCGCTGTACTTGCCTTTGGGTTGGCTCTGTCTTCTAGGATGATGTACCCTCTTGTTTGTCCACATATGCCCAGCATTTAGCATAGTTCCTGGTATATAGTGAGGGCTGATCACCTTTTTTTTTTTTAATTTTTTAATGTTTATTTTTGAGAGAGACAGAGTGTGAGCTGAGGAGGGACAGAGAGAGAGAGAGAGAGAGGAGAGAGAGAGAGAGAGAAAGAGAGAATCCCAAGCAGGCTCCAGGCTCTGAGCTGTCAGCACAGAGTCTGATGCGGGGCTCACACTCACCAACTGTGAGATCATGACCTGAGCTGAAGTCAGAGGCTTAACTGACTGAGCCACCCAGGCACCCCCACCTTTTTTTTTTTTTTAATGAGTGAATGAATAAATTGGGCATCAACCATATTTCTAGAAAAAGTAGTTGGTTGGTTTTATACAGCAGAAAAGAAACCTTTTCTTCCTGACACTGGAGACCAGCTAGCTATGTCATCTCAGTTCGGGTGCCTTCCCCTTTTTTCATTATTCATCAGTGTTTTGTTGCCAATAACAAGCTTCTTAAAGGGGCAGGCAGGGGTATGGGGCGGGGGGATAAACAGGGTTATTTAAAGAACAGGGAGAGTAGCAATGGGAGGTTGAGATGGGGAAGAATGTTGGTCTTAGTTATCTGGAAACACTCAGAAACATCTCGGGATGTTGTTTCTAATTCCTTACCAGCATTTTTTTTGTATCTGCATGGCTTTATAATTTTCAAATTGAAGGTTAAGAAACATAGACTGTCGAGGAAAAACAGCTGTCTCAGCTCTAAGACGGAGCCCTCTCTCCTCCCCAGCCGGAGGCTGTCCTTGTAGCTGTTGGAAAGAAGACTGTTACAGCAGCCTGAAAATGTTCCTTCTGAGCAGTCCTTTCTTTTCAACATAAAATATATTTCATTTGCCCTTATTATTTTGGTGCCAAGGTTACGCCTACTCTGTAGGAGACAGCATAACAAAACCATAATCCAAGGTTATGAGCAAGGCCATCTTTTCTCTGCTGTATCTAGGTCACGGGTAAATACAGATACCAAAAGAAGGCGCTGGGAGACACCAGGGAAAACAGAGGAAGCAGCTAATGACTTACTGTGTTTTGAACCACATTGGTGATGGCAGACAGCATGCCCCGAGACCCGGATGAGGGAGAAGTGGGTGGGCTTTCTGTGGGACTCTGATCTGTGGCCACATCTGCTAGTAAGGAGAAAAACATCCTCTTAGAGTTCAGTCTACCGATCTGAACTTAGAAATCTTCGATTTGTGCACATAGTGCGATACAGCTGAAGTCCAAGAAGCCCCCCAAAAAATAGGTCACTCACTCTGAGGGACTCCACTTTCGGTATCAGGTTGGGCTCCTTCAGAAGAGCTGGAATTTACACCATGAATCCGTAGGGTGGCTCCTGCTTTTTCCTTGACTGCTGTCAATCCATGACCTGCCAGGAAATAAAAATCTGGTTCCTAATACAATAGAAACCCACGGTCTGCAATTCGACAGCTCATGTTCCAGAGCTGCTGTAAGCTGTAGGTGTATACCCTGGTTTTAAGTGTAGCGGTTAACAGCATGGACTTTGCAATCCTCCTCATTTGTTTCTCATACCATCTGACTAGCAACCTGGGATTCCAAATCCAAGATATCTGGGAATAGGATCCCTGTCTTTTCCTCTTTTCTCTTTTCTCACCTCCTCAAAACAGGGCATACATCATTCGTTTTTGAATTCCTTGCAGGCCTAGACTGTCACAGACACTCAATTAATATTTGTTGATTTGAAATCAGATGAGGCTCAGCATGCTCTTTCAAAGTGCTGGTCATTCTTGCAGTGTGGAGAGTGCTGACGGGTCAAAATCAAAAGGCAAATCAGTGAGCAAACCAGGAAAGGCACCCAATGGCTCTGACAGTTGTCCCAAGCAGTAACAGTGCATACACAACCTCCTACAGTAGTCAGCCAGGATGGAGGCCACTGGCTTTACCCCATGTGAGCAGGGCCAGGATGCCTATATCCTCCAGAGCCCAGCACAGTGGGTGTTCAATAACTCTTTGGTAAACACAGAGCTGACTTCTTCATCCCGGCACCGTGTGCCACACACACAAACCAGCCCTGGCCTGACAGAGAAATAGTCTTGGCTACATTTTAGTCTGGAACAATTAATTTTTCTCCTTAGAGGCCCCCATGATGAGCCACTGCTTTTCTCAAGTTCCCCAACTGAACACAAAAATTAATGGTCTACTGACCGTCCTAAGTGGCTGTTTGAGTTCTTGTAGGACAAACAGCCAGGGATGCCACTGTCCCAGCACTCACTCCCCATTAGCATTGCAGGAAGAAAGAGAAGAAGATTTTACCAGGAACCCAGGCAATGTCAGGTTGCTAAAACCCAAGGCAGCAGCAATATTAATAGGTGGAGGGAAAATCCCAAGTCGTGGCAGGATTTGAGAGCCAAAGAGAACCATCTAGTCTTAAAAAGCACCATTAAAATGACCAACTGATGGGTCGCCTGGGGGGCGTTAAGCATCTAACTTCGGCTCAGGTCATGATCTCACGGTTTGTGAGCTCGAGCCCCACGTTGGTCTCTGTGCTGACAGCTCAGAGCTTGGAGCCTACTTCAGATTCTGTGTCTCCCTCTTTCTCTGTCCCTCCCCTGTGTGCGCTATCTCTGTCTCTCAAAAATAAATAAATGTTAAAAAAAATTTTTTTAAATGACCAACTGTCCATCTGAATAAAAGAAAGACATGGATGACTCCCAAACCCAAATAGTAGTCTTTTATCAGTTGTAACTTTATTTATCAGAGTGATCTTAACATAATCAGGGCACTAATATTTACCAGGGGACTAATTACATCCAGTGGAAACCGCCTGTTATTATACACTATCTAGAAAACAGGGAAACAAATAACATTATTTACAGTGTTTAAAACATTAATTTCATAAGAAACATAATGTCTATATTTATGTGCAGCTCATTAGATACAGTTCAAATTCATTATTAAGTTACTTGGAAAAAATATGCCCTATAGCTGCTAAAACTAAGGCTTGAATTCATTCTCTCTAGATTCTAGTAAATTCCAAGCACTTCAATGGAAACTTATTGAAGTTTCAGTAACACCCTGAAGTTACAAGATATCATCTAACCTATTTACATACTGAGTCCATATTCCTTGCCATATTTTAAACACACATATATATTCCAAAAGGAAATAATGTACATACAAATCTCAAATATGATTCTCATTGAGATTTCTGAGGGCTAACATAAAGGAACTACTGAGTTGGAGAAGACAGAAAGGCATCTGCTATATTTTCTTTGTGAAAGCTATATAAGAAAGATGATTCCACATCCTTCCTTGAGAACATGAAGGGTTTAGTGGTTTATCTCCTATTTCACCTTCTATACCCCTTTCACGTGAGGACCATGTCTGATTCTTTTCCTAGGGAAGAACAGCTTCTCACCATCTCAGAACACACAGGATTAGGGGTCTATCTTAATAAATTGCCTCTAGAATAGTTACTTTGTTTCTGGAAGGAAATACCATTTTTGTGTTCAGATAAATGGGATGTGTCTGTTTAATACACATGACACTACATTGCTATTCCGGCCACTCATACATACATACATACACACACACACACACACACCTATACCATCCCCCCATATGCCCACACTCGCACACGCCTATACACACATACCTATACACCCACACCTATACACCCACACTAACACCTATACCCCCACACCCCCTACACACACATCCACGCATCCACCCATCCACACACCCCCCACCCTATACCCACCCCAGCTCTCCTTAGGTATAATTGATATACAAAGAATTGCACATATTTAAGTTTGCTCCAATTATATTTTCTGGTAAACAATTCTATCTGAATTCTTTTGTTAGTAAAAGTACATCTTTACTGCATTCAACTAAAATTAGAAAGCTAGGATTCTTCACAGATAAGGTTAGATGATGCCACACCTGCTTTGAAAACTAACTTCTAAAGCTTTACTTAGTGTGACATCTAGTGCCCAGAACAAGGAAGTAATAATATAGAGTAATTGTTGCCTTTTGACTATGAGTAATTCATTCTGAGATACTGATTAGGTTCTACAAGTAACAGAAAAACGACAACAACAATAAATACGAATAATACTGTATCATATAATTCTTGGATTCTTCATACTTCATCATGAACCCTAAGTACCTTCAAAGAAATGAAATTCCTTCAAATTCCATGGTTCTAAAGATGGAATATCCTTTATCCCTGGACTTACTGCAGCAAAAATAGGTGAATATTGCAAAGAAGATAAGAATGTTGTAGAATGGGGCGCCTCGGTGGCTCAGTCAGTGGAGCACCCCACTCTTGATTTTGACTCAGGTAATGGTTCCAGGGTTGTGGGATCAAGCCCTGTGTCAGGCTCAGGCGCTGAGCATGGAGACGGCTTACTATTTTCTCTCTCTCTCCCTCTGCCCCTCTCCCCTGCTTTCTCTCTCTCTCTCTAATAAAAAGAAAAAGAAAAAGAAAAGAACACTGTACATATGCTGTGATACTGTATCATTTTTAAAGTAAATGTTAAATGATAGGTTGGTGTTTATTTCTCACCTATACCTTAGCAGTAAGCATGCTAAACTTAGGCATCAGGAGTCTTCTGGAGGAATTTTGGTTCCATCATTTACTAGCTGTGTGATCTTTGTGAGTTACTTAATCTTTCTGAGTCTCTACTGTTATGTCTTCTTTGAAAGGGGGAACAGGGGAAAGGGGGATTTTAACAGCTATCTCCCAGGGTTCTGTAAAGTCACTAAGGAAAACATACACGAAACCCTTGGTATTGGCCAACACTTTCTGAACACTTACTATGTCCCAGGCACTGAATTAGTTATTTTTAGTAAAGTAAATTATCTCATTTAACCTTCTCACCATGAGATAAGGGATATTATTATGCCCATTTCACAATGGAGAAAACTGAAATACAGTGACATGAAATCTTTTACCCATGCTCCCAAAGCCAAGAAGGGGCAGAGGCAGGTTTTGAATCCAGTCCTAACTGTGGAACTTACACACTGAACCCTTATGCTATATTAAGAAAGTTTTATATGTCATTTACAGTGGATTAAATGTCATATATAGAAATGCCCCATGTCTATAACTTCTTGGAAATCAGATCCTCAACCAGGAGCATTCTTATTTTTAAAACACTAGCTTATGCTAATATTACTGGACTTCCCTTACCTGGACCAGACAGCAAGGTGAAGGCCACTTCTGGAGTGAAATCTTCTAATCCTGCCCCTTTCTGTCAGGGATTGGCACAGTGTGATGTTTTTAGAATCATCCCCACGCTGTGCAGACACAGATCCTCGACATTGTGTGGTGTTATCTTACACATCCAGTTTATTTCTTTTTCCTTCAAAAAGCACATGATGTCACCAAGCCATTATCTTGTGGGTTCCACCAAGATCAAAACCCATTAAAGGGAGGTCTCTCCTCTTTGTGAAACTGATTTGTTGTCTCTGGCCGAGTGGTAACTTAGGGAAGCAACAGCAGGTGCCTGGACAACTGGGCTAACACCACAAGTACTTTTTTTTTTTTTTTTAATGTTATTTATTTTTTAGAGACATAGAGAATGTGAGCGGGGGAGGGTCAGATAGAGAGGGAGACAGAGGATCTGAAGTGGACTCTGCATGAACAGCTAAGAGCCCGATGTGGGGACTTGAACTCATGAACTTTGAGACTGTGACCTGAGTCTAAGTCATACTCTTAACCGACTGAGCCACCTGGGCGCCCGTCTATGAGTACTTTCTACTGGTCCATGTAGGAAAGCCCATGTACATAGGGCACCAGATAACCCACTCAGAGGGCTTCCCCTTTGTTTGAATTTTTAATACAATGTCTTCTTCCTTTCCTTAAAAAAGGAATGTAAAAATGGATATATAAAAAAGAAACCTAAAAAACCTCATAATTTCACTTTCCTGACATATCTAGTTGATTTTTAAAACAAAAACCTTTGTATTACCAAATTTAAAGAGTTTAGAAAACACAGACCGCAGAAGGTGGACCAGCCTCTTTCTCTCCAGACCATTTCCACTGACTTACTAATATACCAGAGAGTAGAGTCTATGAGTTTATAAAAGCCTATGAAAATATTTAAGACCTGAAAAAAAAATTTCTTCTAAAAGACAAAAAGGAAAATTTGCAAACTGGAAATAGAAATTAATAAATATTTACTTAAATGTATTCAAAATGTGGTATTAGGTCAACTGGTCAGCTGCAGTTCAAATGAATTCAACTCTTACACAGTCATATGTAAATTACATATTTATTTGCTTAAAAATTTTTTGATATTTTTTTTTTCGAGAAAGGGAGAGCTTGAGCATGAGTGTGGGAAGGGCAGAAAGCAAGGTTGAGAGAGAGACTCCCAAGCAGGCTCTACACTGCCAGTGCAGAGCCCAATGTGAGGCTCAATCCCACAAACTGTGAGATCTTGATCTGAGCTGAAATCAAGAGTCAGATACTAAATTGACTGAGGCACCCAGATGCCCCTGTAAATTATATATTTAATGAGGCATTTGGCTGTGATTCATTACATTTATTGTGATATAAGAAGAACTTCCAAAAGGAAAAGTGCTTGGAGTTCTGAAAAGACTTTAAGTGACCCTACCTTCCTCCCTGGGCCCCTGGGCCCCCATTTCCTTCTAAAAATAACAACTCTTATTTGTTGTGATTTTTTTCTCATAAAACATTNNAGAACCGGAAGCAGGCTCCAGGCTCTGAGCTGGCACTCAGCACAGAGCCCGACACGGGGCTCGAACCTACGAACCATGAGATCATGACCTGAGCTGAAGTCAGACGCTTAACGGACTGAGCCACCCAGGCGCCCCCTCATAAAACAGTTTTAAAAACCATATGCCAGGGGTGCTGGGTGTCTCAGTCGGTTAAATGTCCGACTTCAGCTCAGGTCATGATCTCGTGCTTCATGGGTTCGAGCCCCGCATCAGGTTGTGTGCTGACTGCCAGCTCAGAGCCTGGAGCCTGTCATCAAATTCTGTATCTCCCTCTCTCTCTGACCCTCCCCTGCTCAAGTTGTCTCTCTCTCTCAAAAATAAATTAAAAAAACATTTAAAAAATTAAAAAACAAAAACCATATGCCTATGTATAAGTGTTCTGGCCCTACTTCTTCTACTTCAAAACATACAGCACATGCAGTGGGGGCTGGTGGACTGGCCTGTGCATTAATGGAGGACATCTCTGGAGAGTCATCCTGACTGGCCCCCCCCAGCAGCTTCCTAGGGGGCAGGCTGAGGCCTCAGAGAGAACTGCATCACAGTCCAGTTTCTCTGATGGCCCAGTTCTACTTCCTAATCCTTCACTCTCCTGCAAGGCTTGCTCCTGAGAGCACTTCACAGTCAAATGCCCACAGCCTAGTCTCAGCCTGTGTCTCTTTTGGGCATCTGCCTACAACACTGATCTGCCTCTTTTCTTTTCTTTTCTTTTCTTTTCTTTTCTTTCTTTAATGTTTATTTATTTATTTTTGAGATAGAGATAGAGAGAGAGAGAGAACACGAGCAGAGGAATAGCAGAGAGAGAGAGGGAGAGAGAGAATCCCAAGCAGGCTCTGTGCTGTCAGTGCAGAGCCCAACATGGGGTTCAAACTCACAAACCGTGAGATCATGACCTGAGCCAAAATCAAGAGTTGAATGCTTAACCGACTGAGTTACTCAGGCGCCCTGAGAAATACAGCAGTTTAAAAATACTGGCTGTATCTCTGACTTCTATCAAAGAATTCATGATAGTATAAAAAGCTGTGAGTAGTTCAGAAAAACACAGATGATATTGCTGTGCTCAACCAAGGCAGACATCAGTGCAGCAAAAAGAGGAGCCATTCAACCTTCCTTCTGGAAAAGTCTTCCCTCTCCATAACGAGGCTTAGTGTCCACTCCGTGATCAGATACTCACTTATTTTTAGGTTCAAAATTGACAAGAAGTGTTTCTGAACTGATAGCATGTGCCTGGCAGTCAAATAGAGATTCATTAACCCCTCAGTCTTATTCATAGATTGTGAACAAACCCCGTGCGCTGATCTATCATCCTGTAATTGTATTGATGGTCCTGGAGCATTTTCACATCATCAGCCTTCAAAAATGAATCCATGTGATATCGATAGTGATTTACCCAGTTAAGGGTTCTCATTGTAGTATCACTTTGACAAGTTTGCCATTCTCTGGAGTAAACGCTGTCATTATTTCTGACAGTGCTGGTAGAAGGGTTTCATTAAAATGTGCAAAAGGGGAAAACTGTATAACTTGGAAGAGGATGGGAGAGGGAAACAATGGTAATTTTGAAAAGGTAAAAATATACACATCAGATATATCTCTCGCTCCTCAGGTATCCTGTAAGGGGTGTTTAGACTTTAAAAAAAATTTTTTTAATGTTTTTATTTATTTCTGAGAGAGAGAGACAGCGTGAACAGGGGAGGGTCAGAGAGAGAGGGAGACACAGAATCCATAACAGGCTCCAGGCTCTGAGCTGTCAGCACAGAGCCTGACGTGGGGCTCAAACCCACGAACCGTGGGATCATGACCTGAGCCAAAGTCGGACGCTTAACCGACAGAGCCACCCAGGTGCCTCAGGGGTGTTTAGACTTCTAAAACTGTCAAAACTAGAAAGAAAAAAAAACCTATTTAGGACTTTTGTAATATCTAGAATTAAGTTGCTGTATTCTACTATCCAATTTTTACCTTGGTATCTCTGTATATGTCTCCGCATTGTTGACTTCCATTTTGATATCAATCTATCGTGTAGGAAAATTTCAGGGCTCTGAGATGCTGGTGGGAAATCACATCTGGTTCTCACAGCATCACTTTGAAATAATCATCAAAATCATTATTTTTTATATTTTCCCTTTCCATTCTGGCTTCTGCCTGGGTCTCAAATAATAACCATTTTAATTTCAGTTTATGAACTTGTCCAAAGGCGTGAGTGATCAAGTCTTCCTAGAACATGATGACAGTGTAGCTGTGGATGGAGCTAATGTAAAAGTTGTAGTCTCTCCAAAAATAATTGTTGGCTGAGAACTGTTTGATTTTATACCAAGCAGTGGGTGGCCATTTTTTCTCATTTTCCCTTAACCTTGGAGTCAAAGTAGTGAGGCAAAAGACAAAACATGAAAATATAGAGTAGTAAAAACTCAGCCATTTTTTGTATTTTCCCATTTAGCATAGGGGTTATAAATATCTTTCTCCTTCTATGTATAGTCACAGACTATGGAATCATCATATTCTGGAAGTGGGAAGGAATCTTAGAATTTCTTAAGTTCCCCCGTCCATACTTTTCCAAATAAGGAATCTAATCCAACTAAGGTGCATGGTGTTGCTAGTTAGTGACTGTCCTCTGTGATCACATGTTAGTAGCAGGCAGGACCAGGTCTCAGATCTTTATGATTCCTGATCCAGTGCTCTTTCTAAGAGAGAACCACCTTCCAAATGTTTCAGTTCTCCAATTGCTCTCCTGCAAACTCTCAGAGAGAACTACTCCCAGAGAGAACTACTACAAGAACACAGTAGTAGTTCTAACTACTGTGGCTGCAGTTTTTCAACAAGTATAGGAAGTATTGGTTTCTATTTCTAGTGATCAATTGACAGCTCTGTGTTTGGTTACCAGCTATGTGTTTTGCACTTCTGTCTGCAACCGGAATTCCTCTGGGGGTAACATGAGCTTTCTGAGTGGGAATCAACTGCAATGGAATATGTGGTTATTTTCTTTCTTTACTTTCCACAGGCAATTTATAAACCTTCAAGAGCTCATCTACTGCTGGGAGTGCTCTGTTTTCCAATGTCTCTTTGTCCTGTGATAATAGCTATTAGCGTTGCAAAGTCTTGGGTGGATATTATGCCTGTACATAACAGAAGGTGTGCCCGACTTGCTTCTCTCATTCCCTAGGTCGCAGCTTAATATAGAGGACAATCCAGGATAGGGCCCAGGACTTTTTAAACCCTATTCCAACCCTCTGTTTCAGACTGTGAGCCTGGCTGTGGCACTTCTCCATTTGTGGGATCGCTTGCGATCCCTACTATCTTTTCGGAGTCAAGCTCCTGACTACCACCATTGCCTGTTTCCAGCCTTGGAACCCATAACTTCAGCCCCCACCCCGTTATGCTACAAGTTTTAGTTCTCTATCACATCCACAGAGATACTTACCTCGTTTTAAAGTATGTATTGATATTATTTTAAGTCCTATCACTACAGACAGCCACAGCATGTCTTGGTCAGAAATCTCCAAAATATGCCTTGGGAGTATTAGGGATGGTATTCGGTGTTATTGTTATTGCATTTATTGGGCTTGCAATGACCAGTGGTGATGAACAAGTTTAGGCTCTATTCTTCTAAAAATAGTTCCAATTTGTCTAATAGGATTCTTAGAGGAAGCATCAACATTTCAAACTTTGTTTGAGCTCCCTCATGCACCTTTTGGCCACTATTGGCTGCAAATGAGAAAAATGCCAAGATTTAAATGCTTCTAAAAGCTCCAGCATGTAGCTTGAGCCACAACAACTACCATGTTTCTGGACTTAGTGGTGTAAATGATGAGGATTTCAAACAGAAAAAGGAAGTGTGGCAGGGTGGGGTAGGGAGGGTGAGGTTCTCATCTCCCCGGGACACACACCTTGGATAATCCCCTCCCCTCTGAGCACCAGCAGGGCAGGGTCTGAAAATGGTCGGCTTTCACTCCCAGGATTAGGTGACAGTTGTATGGCAAAGGGGGAGGGATTTTTCAGTTATAATTAAGGTCCTTAATCAGTTGAATTTGAGTTTATCAAAGGAGATCATCTCTGGTGGGCCTGAATTTATCAGGCGAACCTTTATTTTTTTTTTTTTAAATGTTTTTTATTTATTTCTAGGAGAGAGAGAGAGAGACAGCGTGAACAGGGGAGGGTCAGAGAGAGGGAGTCACAGACTGAAACAGGCCCCAGGCTCTGAGCTGGCAGTCAGCACAGAGCCCGACGCGGGGCTCGAACCCACGAACCGCGAGATCATGACCTAAGCGAAAGTCAGACGCTTAACCGACTAAGCCACCCAGGCGCCCCAATCAGGCGAACCTTTAAAAGGGACTCGGTCCTTCCTAAAGGGAGAGATTTGAAGTGTGGGCGAGATTATCCTGTTGGCTTTGAAGAAGGCCCTGAAGGCAGCCTGTAGGAGCTGAGAGTGATCCCAGCCAATCACCAGCAAGAAAATGGGGGTGTCAGCCCTACAACCTCAAGGAATTGAATTTTGCCCATAACTTGAACAACATTGAAAGATGACCCTTAATATCAAATGAGAATGCAGCTAGCTGACACAGCTGATTTCAGCCTGGTAAGTCACTCAGCAGAGAACCCAGGTGTCCCCAACCTGAGCTCCTGACCCACAGACCGAGATAATTAAGATATATTGTTTTAAGCCTCTAAATTTATGGTAATTTGCGATACAGCAATAGAAACGAATACAAGAGGTTATACTGAACTTCATTCTGCTATGTTATGGGACAATGCACAAATGCCAGAGAATCTCAGAAGAACCGTATCTCCACCAACCATAAGAGGGAAAGTGGCCACAGTGACTGGCACAATGATCCAGCTGGTCCACAGCATTTACCTCTCTAGGCTTTCTATTTCTTTTTAATTGTTTAATGTTTATTTATTTCTGAGAGAGACACAGAGACAGAGCAAGTGAAGGGGAGGGGCAGGGAGGAAGGAGACACAGAATCCAAAGCAGGCTCCAGGCTCTGAGCTGTCAGCACAGGGCCCGATGCGGGGCTCACCATCACAAGTGGCGAGATCATGACATGAGCCGAAGTCGGACACTTAACCGACTGAGCCACCCAGGCACCCCTAGGCTTTTCTAAATCAATTACTGCACAAAGCCAGTAAGAACCACCAGAAATTTAAAGCGGTTGCAACATTAACAAGACCCAACATTTATCATCTTCGTGGTGCCTTAGGCACAGGGAAACTTCAAGAGGAACACCAAACACAAGCACAGGCTATAGATTAACACACTGACTTCAGATCAAAGTCAAAGATGAGGGGTGCCTGGGTGGCTCAGTTGGTTAAGTCTCCGGCTTCAGCTCAGGTCATGATCTCACGGTTCGTGGGTTCAAGCTCCACGCCAGGCTCTGTTCTGACAGCTAGCCCAGAGCCTGGAGCCTGTTTCAGATTCTGTACCTCCCTCTTTCTCTGACCCTCCCCTGCTCATGCTGTCTCTCTCTCTCAGAAATAAATAAAACATTAAAAAAAATTTTTTTTAATTCAAAGATGAGTGCCCACATGTGTGGAGTGGGATCTGCCAAAGGAATCACAACCTGCTTTTTAAGCAGTAAAGCCAGCATCATCTACTGGTTACATGTGAACCAGGTAATGAAACGCAGAGGCCTTGGAGCATAGTCCACTGGACCACAGCAGCACTAGGCTGTATTTGTGCAAAGGTCAGATTACAACAGGACACCTGAGATGATAATGGAATAGTAAGTCTAACAGGCAAGCTGTCAGTTGGTGGATGGAAAACTCTGTAAGGATCCAATAAAGCTCAAAGTCAAATGATCAGGTGTAGCCACTGACTGACGAGAAACAATAGCAGTCCAACAGCATGGAGGGCAGAGCAGGTACAGGTAGGTGCACTTGCAAGTGTACAAAAAATACCTGAACTGCTACCCAGAGGGCAGTTGATTTCAGTGTCTCCTGTGGCAGGAACTTATATTTAAATTTTTAACGAGAAAGTAAATCCTTTGTCTGTAATAGAACCGTTTGAAGCCCCAAGTTCATTATAAGCCAGGGTAGTTGTGGACATCATTATTACAGGGCACTTTAATGTTTAATGACATAAACCATGAGGAGAGCTGTGTAATCTGACAACCACATTATTTACTGTTCCATGATGTAACAAATGTCAGAAATTTCTGGACTCCACACTTTTAGTTTTGGGGTCAGAAAGCGTGTCATTCCACTGCCAGTGGCAAGATCCATCTGAGAGCCACTAAAAGCTCAAATGTTTTCCCTAGGAAGCAAGGTGGCTGCAGGTGCCTGTCTTCACTCTCTTGAAGAGACTCTGTCCTGTTTGGAAACCCAAACAGGCTCTTCTACTTTAACGTGGTTGATTTTTCCATCTGTGTATATAGAATCCACAGCATACCTGGCCCCTTTAATTAGCAACAGAAAAAAATCTGCTCTCTGGGCTCTCCCCAAAGGCCAACATTTATTTGACCACCATCTCCTTCTTGCCAGAGCTCTCTGATATTCCAGACATGAAAAGAGAGGAATGCAGTCTGTCTATGTCTTCCAGACAGTCTAAATTCTAGCAAATGAGACAGCTGGCTCTCAAACTGTGACCATGGGCCATTGGAGTGGGGCAAAAGAACTTCAACCCTCCTAGGCCTCCTATCCAGTGAATTGACCAATTTATGGCCCATTACAAGGTCCTCACAGCCATGGACTATACCTTGAGAACACCTGACTTAGATGATCTGAAAGCCATGGTACTGTGGCTCCTCGCTCTCTACCTTTAAGATGAAATGCCTTTGCTAAATTATCTTAGACAATGTTGATGTTACATCTTCAGTTTTCATGAAGGATGCACATAAGAACTGGTGACATGAAGAATATCTGCCAAACCTGTACTGATGAAGGCACTGTCCATTATATTTTCTCTTTGTATATACAGAGCTGATGCAAGAAATGTCTTCAAAAATTTAACACCAGGAAAATAAATTTAGCTAGATAAACTAAGTTTTGGTTTACCATTCAATGAAAAATTGATAATCTACTGGCAGCCAAGAAGCTCAGAGTCAAGGTCAATGCTCAACTACAGTTATCTCTATCAGCCTTGGGATATATACTATATCCTTTGTACCTGCATATTTTATTAAAACACCTCAAATCTTCTCACAGAGTAGGTTAGTTGTATATTTTAAAACATTCCAGTGGGATGATAAGTACAAAACTTTAAGGATATATTATAAGAGCCCAAATCTTATATTTTAAGGGGCAATATAATATAGTGGTTAAATCCATACTGTAGGTTCAAATCTCAACCCAGCTACTGCTGACTTTGTTTTTTTTTAAAGCTTTTATTTTATTTTTTAAGTGGTTATTTATTTTTGAGAGAAAGAGACAGAGTGAAAGCAGGGGAGGGGCAAAGAGAGAGAGAGAGACTCCGAATCTGAAGCAGACTCCAGGCTCGCACAGAGGCCAGTGCAGGGGTCATACTCATGAACCGCGAGATCATGACCGGAGTCAAAGTAGGACATATAACTGACTGAGCCACCCAGGTGCCCACCAAAATACCTCTTTTATAGGGTTGTTCTGAGGAAAGAATGTATCAATATACATGAAGTACTTAGAAGTGCAAGCACTAAAAATGATTTGCTCTTATTATCTTATGGGCTAATGTTAAACTCTATCAGTACATGGTATGATCAAAATGTCAAATGCTATTATTAGGCTTCTGAACTTTGTCCATTCAAATGCAACATATCATTCTTACCTACTGTGGCAGATGCTGATGAGAGCAGAGATTTGCCCCAGGAGCCCCAGCCTGCCCATCCCCCTCCATGTGAAGGGGAATCCACAGCCTGTAGAAAAACAGATTAGCCCCAAAGTTAGCAAGTCAGTATATGCATGAATGAAAAAACACCCATTGGTTTGAAACAAAAAGAAAGTTAAAAAAAATAACCATATCTCCCTGGCTTAGAATTTAGAAGGGCCACCAACCCACATTTCAATGTGTACTTTGAACAAAATTGATTAGTAGTGGCATTGGGCTTCTGCTTGAAGTGAGTTTGATGTTAACAAAGACCCAAATATCCCATTATCTGGAAGATAGGGACAAAGGCTGTAAGGGGGAAAACATTTAATGTATTAGGGTGCAAAGTGATTTGAAAAAGTTTAAAACTCGGGCAACTTTAACATAGCTAAGCAAATGTCCTCTTCCAGGTTAGAAGACACCTCTGGGGTGATGGGAGGGAGTTCTGATGGATGACAGGCAAAGTGTCTAGAAGAGCCCTGATAAGCTGGGGGATGGGCAGCAGAACAGGTAGCCTTTCGAGGTAGACGCTGTTCAAGGTGTCCACTCCACTCACAATGACCACTGTAACTATATCTCTCACTGTCCCTGGGCTCTGTGAATTCAACCTCTTCTGCCAAAGTATTTGGATTGAGATTGAGGGACTCTGGTTCAGCCTGAGCTGGCTGCTTGACTAGAAGATGAAAAGTCAGGCAGTGTAGGGACCATATTCTATCCATCATGGTGACTACGGATTAAGCGAAATCCGAGTGAGCAGAATGAAGGAGATATGCTGAGAGAAGTTGTTGAATTCCTGACAGCTCCTCAGCCCTTGGCTCCTGTCCCTCTTCAAGGCCCTCCTGCATTGCTATCTTTGGGTTCCAGAGGATTCCTGCATAGTTAGTAAGTCTGTCCGTCTGTTTCTTTTTTAAATGTTTTGTTCATTGGTATACCTCCAGAGCCTGGAAGAGTACATGGCATATAATGAGTACTCAATACATTTATTTGTTGAATAAATGACTGAAAATCATCCATTTTCTTAAGTGTGTAATAGTTTTTGTTGCTTGCAACCAATGAGCCCTGACTCAGTTAGTGGAACTACGGCTTTCCCTTATTATTTAGGAATTCATTCTAGAAAACGAGAGAAGAATACATTAGGAGTAATATATTAGGTGCTAGAGAATCACAGCTCTTTACTCAAAAAAAAAAAAAAAGCGAGAGAGAAAGTTCAGTGAAATATTTCTACAGATGTTGTAGAGTCTATAACTTTTGACCCAAGGCTGGCCCACCAGTCACCCTCCTCCCTTCTCCCTACTGTCTTCCACCTTTGCAGATGAGTGTGGTCATTCATGTCAAACAGTTTTGGCCAGTGAGATATAAATGGGAAGCTTTTGCTTTCATGACAAACTACACAGTTATGGCTGACGCCCACTCTTCCCGTCATCCTTATTTTCCTGCCCTGCATGTAAACATGATACTTGAAACTGAAGCAGCCATTTTTGCTGCCATGAGGGAAAGTTCAGGAATCACAAAGTCATGGGTCATGGCACTGCTGAGCTACTAAACCAATGTGAGTAGCTGCCTGTCTTCATTCTTTTTGTTGGGCCAGAAAAAATAAGTTGCTATCTGGTAAGCCACTATATGTTGGATTTTAGTTATTTGTACCCAAATGCATTCTTAACTGATTCGTCTGGTAAATATCAAACTGTAGAATACTGGTCAAGAGAAAACGTTATGGAATTAAATGGCTTCGGTTTGACTCCAGGCTCTTCTATTTTGGGAAAGTTATTCAAGTCTTTCAGGCTATCATTTACTTATTACAAAATGAAAGGTATGGTAGTATAAGAACCATCAATATAAGAGCCAGTAACCTCACAGGATTATTGTGAATGTTAAAAGAAATAATTCATATAAAGCTTTGAGCATAGTGCCTGGCACATAATATAAACTCCATCAATGTTAACCAGTGATGATGATGATGATCATCATCATCATCATTATCATCTACATTTTTAACACTAAGAAGCAAAAAAGCTTTGAAAGTTGGCTGACGTTTATTTCTGTCTGGAAACAATGAGGAGCTTGTTAACATGAATGAAATACTCATGATTCATGACTGTTTGCTTTCATTTTTGGTGTCTACATTGATTTAGTTCACTTTTGCAGTGGAAGCCAGTGGCAATTTTATACCATCATGAAGACAGATGTAAGTTGGTGATTAATATCATTCTTTTACGGGACAAATCACTACCTATATGATTAGGGAGAGTTAATACACTTAGGGGTGACAGCTTCTGACTCAAATTTATAATACTTAATATGCTCTGACAGCTGGTAATTGACTAGCAAATGAAAATAAATGTTAAATGAGCCTAGAATTTTTTGCAGTATAAATGACTGCTTCAATTGCTTTATTAATAAAGCTCCTTTGACATTGAGCTGTGATCTCATGATCAGCTGCAAAGAATATTTGTTATCAATGGCAAATACTCAAATGACTAAATGTGCACACTTGATATAAAAACCACATAAACTAAATGTTCAACGTGAATTCTCATCTTGAGTATTATCTCTGCTTTAAATGGCTTATGAGTCTATAAAGTAGGGGGCATGGATCTACTCAGATATTTCATTAAACAAATACGGTTATTTTAAAACTTTTTTCTCACCTTCACCCCACATAACCCCTACTTAATTTAACAGACAGCTTTGGGGTGCCTGCATGCTCAGTTGGTTAAGTCCGACTCTTGGTTTCAGCTCAAGTCATGATCTCATGTTCATGGGCTCGAGCTCTGCATCAAGCTCCATGCTGACAGTGTGGAGCCTGCTTGGGATTTTCTCTGTCTCTCTCTCGCTCTCTCGCTCTCTCTCTGACATCTCCTACTCTTGTGCACTCTCTCCCTCTCTCAAAAGAAATAAATAAACTTAAAACAAACAGCTTTACATCCTAATTTGCAGAGAATACAGTGGCTACCAGATGGGAACTCTCTTAACTTCTGGCCCCTCCTCATAAACTCTCAGAAGAATGACTTCATTTCGAGAGCAAAGCCAGACTTGGCTTGATCAAGAGGGCTACCCAAAACTCAACTGGAGATCATTTACATGTCCACAGCTGTTGTACGGTCCAAGAATATAAAGAATGCAGGATTCTATCATGTTCAAAGTTCTTTAAATAGAAAAGACATTTACATATCTTGTGTTCCATTTAAAGATCTTTATCATTAAATAGAAAATACATTTATTTTATGCTATCAAGTTTATATTATCATTAGAAAAAATGTACAAATATTAGAATTCCATGGAATTCAAAGGCCTTTAACATTTAGATGGAAATAGAGGTGCCTGTTGTTTACAACAACCTGATTGTCATACGTCTTGAGTAAATCAAGAATTAGGTATTACACACAGCTTGCATCTGTGAGACCGAACCCTTTTTAAGTTTTGTTACCGATGACATAGCTGCTCTAAAAAGGGGCTCCGTGTGACATTCAGGGAAGGTGTAAATTGCTCTGGATGCCTGCAGTTCTGTCAAAATATTTGCTTAAATATGGCCTCAGTTATTTCCAGGTAATTTTCTTCCTCAGTGAGTATGCCATCATTCAACTCTGGGAATATTCAAAATTAAAATTGAAAGGTTTAAAGCATCAAAGTCATGCTATTAATATTTTTATGTATATTTGGTCTTTTCTGCACATTGTTTAAGAAATTAGAGTGAACCTTTAAAAGACAATTTAAAATGGATAATTGAATGATTAAGACTTCCGGTGTTAAGTTGAAATCTTCCTACATTGATGCATAGAATCATGACATCTAACAGGTCTTTAGGTCCACTCCATTATTTAATAGGTTTATAGCACTTCCTATGCACTCAGCAAGATTTTGTTTGAGTAGATAAATGAGGTACTTAAAACAGAAAACAGAATATATTAAATTTATATAGACACAATTTAAAAATATTTGAACATATTTAAGTTCATAAAAACGACCAACCATTCATCAAAAGCCCCTTGAAAGTGTCAATTTTGCTAGACTTCCAAATAGAATAAGATTTGTGAGATGAACACAAAGCCTAGGAAGAATTGCATTTTTGAATTTATAACTTAATACATTGACCACTAATTGCTTAAAACGAAATTAAAAGTCTGAGCAGTCCTTTTTATGCACAAAATACACACCAGCCTCACCAAATACCTATCTAAACACAAATTTGACCTAACTGCACCCCTCACTCGCAATTACCTCCTTCCCTTCTAGCATCATGGAAGTGATGTCTTCCTCTTAGTTAAAATTATCCCTCCACGTGAACTCTGCTGGGCCTGGGTAGGTTGGTCTTCCCCTCTCTCCTCTCTCCTGGCTTTTCAACCTTTCTCTACCTGCTACTTCCCACATTGAACCATGTACATGATTCCTCCATCTTCAAACCTACAAATGAAAATCACAAGGACAGAAAGTTTTGTCTCAAACTTATCTGGTTTCTGCCCCACATCTTGCTTCTTCACCTCTTACAAAAAGTGCCTACCTGCTGTATCTACCCCCCTTCATTACTCCATCTGCCACAGTACTCTCCCATGGCCACCACTACTTCACGAAACCATTCTCATGAATGCCACATTGGCTTTCTTGTGGCCAAAGTCATGGACTCATTGTAGTTATTTTGTTTTTTGACCTTTCACTGGCATCTGAAGCTTAACTACTTATACCTTCTTAAAATACTCTTTACTCATGGCTTCCATGCCCTATCTTCTGACTCTTACTTTTTTGGTCCATCTTTAACTTTTATGATTTCAGTCTACGATAGAAAGTCACCAAATGCATATCGTATTAAGATACAATCCAAGTGCTTCCAGCATCTTAATAAAATATGCATAGTTCAGGGTGATCAGCTGGCACCCTAATCATGAAGACCATACTCCTGAGACATATATAATGAGCATTTCCATTATCTGTATTTTTATTAACACCTGATGCTTTGCTAATTAACATACTGAATTACAGAAGTGCTTTTTTTCTTTTTTTTTTTTTAAAGGAAATGCTTTTATTAAAAAAAATTTTTTTAATGTTTTATTTATTTTTGAGAGAGAGAGGTAGAGACAGCATGAGAAGGAGAGGGTCAGAGAGAGAGGGAGACACAGAATCTGAAGACAGGCCCCAGGCTCTGAGCCGTCAGCACAGAGCCCGATGCTGGGCTCGAACCTACAAACTGTGAGATCATGACATGAGATCAAGTTGGAGGCTTAACCAACTGAGCCACCCAGGAACACCTGCAGAAGTGGTTTTTAACTAATGAACTATTTACTAAATAGCATTCTGAATATCTGAAAGGGGTTCTACATGGTGATATTAAAGGTATTCAAGGTTTACAGATGGTTATATTTATTTTAGAGCCTCTATCTTTTTATTAATAAGGGATAAGATAGGCTTTTGCCCTGTGAGAAATCGTGTTTTATCCAGCTCTGAACTTCAGGGAACTCTAGTTTTTTGATGCCAGCTCTAAGGGAAGAAAACTCTGCCTCTAGAATTTTAGGCATTTGTCTTAAGTGAAATAATTCAGGGTGGTGGTCAAAGCACCCAAAAGGACAGAACAATGGGACATTCTCAAGCCTACACGTAAACAGTTTTCATGATCTGTTTTTAATTTTCTTAATTAATGTTCAATTTTAAAATGTCAGTGTGGTATAGTGAAATCTGTGATTGATTTCCCTCACAGAATGTGATGGTAGGATTGTGAAAAGGAGAGATAATTCTTGCCATCTCAACTGCTTTGCTGCTTACCACAATCTTTGAAAAAGAATCTAAGAGCCAAATTGGCTTAGGGACAGGAGCCTTCCAGGGCCAAGTCCTTGGCCTCTGCGCTTCCTTATTTACATATAACACTTAGGCAATCTCACCCACTCCCATTTCTTAAATAACATCCCAGTATTAATGGCCTCCAAATCTCTCTCTCAGGCTTCAGGCTGTGATAACCAACTGCTCACACAGGTGGCTGTCCCACGGCATGTTCACTGCCGAACTCACCATCTTCTCAATCTCACCCAGTTCTTCGATCAGCTGTTTCTGCATCCTAGCATTAGTGGTTCCCCAACACTGGTCCACAGACTGACTACAAGAGTATCATTTGGGCTGGGGCATCTGGGTGGCTCCGATTTCAGCTCAGGTCATGATCTCACAGTTCGTGGGTTCAAGCCCCTTGTCAGGCTCTGTGCTGACAGCTCAGAGGCTGGAGTCTGCTTCAGATTCTGTGTCTCCCTCTCTCTCTGACCCTCCTCTGCTCACGCTGTCTCTCTCTCTCTCTCAGAAATAAATAAAACATTAAAAAAAATTAAAAAGATTAACATTTGGGGTATCTTATTAAAACACAGAATCTTGGGCAGCCTGGGTGGCTCAGTCAGTTAAGCATCTGACTCTTGGTTTCAGCTCAGGTCATAATCTCAGGGTCATGGGATTGAGCCCCATATGGGGCTCTGTGCTGACAGTGCAAAGCATGCTTAGGATTCTCTCTCTGCCCCTCCCCTTCTCTCTTTCTCAAATAAATTTTTAAAAAAATTATAAAATACAGTCTTAGCTTCCACTGTGATCTTTTGAATAAGAATCTCAGTGTAGAGCTGAGATTTTTAACAAGCTCCCCAGGTTATTCCAATATACCACCAGATTTAGGAAGTATTGCCCTATATGGCCAAATGGCACCAGCATTCACCAAAGCAAAAAAATGAGTACTATCATGTAGAGTAGCCTTAAAGGAGGAAATACTCAAAAACAAAAAACAAAACAAAACAACAACAACAACAAAAACAGAAGCAAACTCTACTTATTCATTTAAGAGGCAAAAATCTGCCATCTGTGCATCTTCGTCTATGTTCTCTCTTCTTTGTTTCCCTTGACAGCAATTTTATGGCTCTTAATATATTCTCTTTTTCCTTTCTAGGGAGAGAACTACCCAGTGGTAGTTTATGTTTTCCTTTGCGAGTCCCCTTAGTGGTAACATTAGAATTCTTTACTTTCATAACTGGGCTTATGTATTGATGTTGAACAATAGAGATGACTTTTTTCCCATTCTGGGTCATTTTTTGGGGTTAAGAACTTAGGGAAATTTGATCTAGATTGGATCTTATAAGAGCTGATAGGCCAGTATCTAATAAGTTCCCAGAAAATCTCTGGAAATAAATGTCACTCCTGACTCGCACTTTAAGACAAACATCTCTAAATTAAGGCTGAAGACGTCTCACTTCCTGAAGATGAATATAAGTGCCCCATCTAAGGCTTCCCTTGTGTGTGTCTTATCTAGTACTATAGGACAGGCTATAATGACTTGTATACAATACTCCCTTCTCCAACTAGACTGCACTCCACTCAGATTCCTCCACTCAGATCCCTAGGCACAACACGTGGTGTCATGAAGCTGGTAGAGGCCTTAGAGAGTCCAGTCTAACCTCCAATGTTCAAGTAAGTTTGGGGGGCCATCTCTCATGGATGCTGTAGAGTAGAGAAGATCCTGCAGGAAGTCTCAGCTCAGTGACCTCTAGTCTGCACATTGGAATGGACGAGAAAAAGAAGCAGCATCAAAGACAGAGATGGCTTCTCTGAGCACATAAACTGTCAGTGGTGTGGTCCCTCAAAGCAGAGGAGTTAGCTGGAAGCTGGCAGAACCACTGGCCTCTTCCTCTTCTCTTGGCCCCTCTGAGTCACGCCAGGTAACAGCCACTGGACTGACTCAGGCAAAGGTGAAGCTAATAATGTGGATTTTAAGGGGACTCGGACCCCAAATAACTATGCAGATACAAGTTACTTAAAGAAAAAACATATACCCATCTAAGCACATTATCACAAAATCCACTGTGTCCTAGAAGATAATGGTTTATGCATTCTCAAAGGCTACTCTGCAAAGTTTTTTTCCCTTTAAAAGTGTTATTTTCCCAAAGAAGCTTGTTTAAAGGGATAATGAGATTTTTTTAAGGCTCAGATATACCTGGGATCAAGTCAGCTTTTGCACTGGGTGTTTTCCTATGGGACCCGCCGTTCCTCAAGGGATCTGTGTTCAAGATCCAAACAGTCAACTTGTAAATGAATTTTTGATTCAAGATTTTCTGTAAAATTAATTCTCTTCTGGATCAACAGAAAAATATGTTTTCATCATTGCTAAGGATTTTTTTTAATAAGTATCCAACAAGGGCAATAAAATAGCAAATGGACAATGCTTGAAGACCACACAAAAGTGACTTCCAATATTAATTTAAAAGAATAGGTTACCAAGAGAGATGGTTGAANCTACTTAGATGGGTTTACATATGACCTGGGTGGAAGAGATATCCTCTTCCCTCAAGGCCCTTCCACCAGCCATATCGGCTTTCTACCTTCTTAGAACAAACATACTGATGGGCATTCCTCCCGTGTCTTGGTTTCACTGAGCTCCTGGTGCAATATGCCAAACACATACATCCAGAGCCATGGTCCCAACCCTGCGGCCAATATTTGTACTTCCATCCAGATACTTTAGTGATGCTTCATTAAAAAGAAATGCTCTCCTTTCCAAGTCCTTGAAAACTATCAGTGTCATGCAAGAAAAGGAGGGCAACATTTGTCTACTAATTGGCTCTAACCCTAGAGCATTAAGGAGGTTTATAAAGTGCTTTCAAAGGAGGATTCATTCAGTTTGCTCAAAAAATTAAGAAGGAAAAGAGGTAGGAGCATGCTGACTTTTTTTGGGTGGTAGCTTTATTATTAGCAGTCTTATTATCATTATTATAAGTCTGAAATTGGAAGGGTGCCCGGGTGGCTCAGTCAGTAAAGCATCCAACTTAGGCTCAGGTCATGATCTTGCAGTTGGTGAATTTGAACCCCAAGTTGGGCTTTGTGCTGACAGCTCGGAGCCTTGAACCTCTTCAGATTCTGTGTGTGTGTGTGTGTGTGTGTGTGCGCGCGCCCCTCCCCTGCTTGCACTCTGTCTCTATCTCTCTTTCAAAAATTAACATTAAAAAAAAAAAAGAAGCCTGAAATTGGAATGTATAATCTATCCATTAGGAACGTATATCTCGAATTAGTGGAGCTAGTATAGTTTCTTTAGGTCATCTCAGGTCACAATGGTGTGGAAAATATGGTTTTCTTAGTGTACAAAGATATTTATTAACAGCATTTATAATAAAAATTGAGAACCAATGCTTCCCACAATAGAAAGCATGCAGGGAAAACAGTTTCCAGAGTCAGGTTACATAAAGGTATAGGATTTTTAAATATATACCCAATTGGCTCCATTTCTCTAGAGAACCCAGACTAATATAGTAGTCTGGCATTAGTTTTGTTTTTTTTTTTTAATATTTGTTTATTTTTGAGAGAGAGGCAGAGTGTGAGTACGGTAGGGGACGAAAGAGAGGGAAACACAGAATCTGAAGCAGGGTCCACACTCCGAGCTGTGAGCACAGAGCCCGATGCGGGGCTCAAACTCAGGAACCATGAGATCATGACCTGAGCCGACGTTGGATGCTTAACCTACTGAGCCACCCAGTGCCCCGAACATTTTTTAAACCTTTCCCAGTGGTTAAAATGTTCAGCTAGAATTGAGAACCTCTGGTCTAGGAGTGTTTAATCCCTTAGGGGGTTCATGACTGGCTCTGAAGTCTGTGAACCTTGGAACTCACAAACAGAATTTTCCCTGTATGTTTACCTGATGTCATTCAAACTCTCAGCTAGTCCTCAGATCTCCTCCATGACATCCCTGCAAAACCACTGTTTACTTTTGTTTAAACATCTCGAGCCACTGGAAACCCCCTCTTCCCTGAGGAAGTCCATCTCATCTTAGAACAGTTCTAAGAGTCAAACCCCTTGAGGAAATGGAGGCACAAGAAGCCTGACTTTGAATAAAAGAATCACAAAACATCAGCCAGAAGTATACCTAATGCTCTTCATGTGTAACGTCCTCATTTTATAGAGGGAAAAACTGAGGCACAGAGAAATTAGGTGCCTTGCTCAGATTAAAAGGTTCAAAAGGGAATGTCCAGCGCTGCTTCCCTGTTTAGTTTCCTCCCTTCATTGCATGCAGTAATGTCCCTTCAAGGAGGTGACCTGTGGTGGCACACTTTAGATGGGCAGGGCTGGGGCCTGGCTGAGGAAAAACCGCCATTCTCGCATTCTGTCATCCCCGTGGAAGGTGCAGGACTGAAAGGGGAGTGGCCTGCCTCCTTCTTTCATGCTGAGAGCCTCTCCATCCCCACAGGTCCCCACATGGATGAAGGTGAAGATGCCAAGAAAATCCAGCTCGATGGTCACACTGATATCGTACAAGGTACCAATTTGGAGACACTGGTCTATCTTATCCTCTGAAAGACAGGTGCGGACACTGAAGGGAAGGGCAGTGAACATGCTCTGCCTCTGGTCCTTTGGAAGGTGGTATAATTGATGATCAAACAGTGATCTGAATGTGGATTTGTAAAGATCCGCACAGTGGATTTGTAAATATGTGTTAAAATTTAAGTGTTATTAAAGAAACACTGACTTGTTTAGGGTGGAATCAGGCTCATTAATAACTTGGACTTATTATGTTCAATATTTCAATATCTTCCACTTATTACCAAGTAGCTTAATATCTTACTAAGCTCCTTACTATCTCCAAGCCTGATTGCCTCATCTATAAATTAAGGTTAATAACGTCCATCTCAGAACCTCAAAGAACAGGTGTATGGAGTGAATTACATGACATGAAAGTGGCTGGCGGGGTGCCTGGCATTATGATGTGTCTAGTCATCAGTGGCTGTTACTAGTATTACTATAATGATCAAAATACAAAATATTACAGTGACCAATTATTCTCGTATATGCCTTTTCTCACCACCACTTTCGCTGACAGAGGTGATGCCATAGTATATTCTGAATCCCCACCCACAGAACTTGGCACAAATCTGTGCCCACGGTAGGTGTCAATAAGAACTCAGATTGAACTGAATCAAATGAACCACTCCTACCGGATTATTCTGCTCTTTCAGGGGTATTTCAGACCCAGGTTCGGCCTCGAGGCTGACAGAGTCAATGCATTCAGCAAGCGCATCCTCAGTCACTTCTCCATTGGGAGGATGCTGAGCGGCACCGCTGTGCTGGGGCTGCTCGGGGCGCCCAGTGTCCGCAGCCTCTGTACACTGAATGGTTGCATTTTCATGCCCATCTCCTTTGGCATCAGCTGGTGTCGGCTCATTTGAAATCGTAGCTGAATCACAGTGTGCTTCCGTCTCTTTGGGTAAAAACTCGGTATTGGGCATCTTGGGAATTTCTGCTTTGTCTCCAGTGGCTGAGGTGTCACCGGCATCGTCAGACATTTTATCTGTCAATGTGATTACAAACAAATATTTCGGCTTTAATCAGAATTGTTGAACTTGAATTCAAAGCCCCAAATAATTAAATCTGGGAGGGGTAAACTTTCTTCTACCAATAAGAAACTTTATGTAACCTTGGGGTAGGCTGAATAATGGCCCCCACGGGTATCCATGTCCTATTCCTTGGACCCTGTGAATGTTTCCTTACATAGCAAAGGGGATTTCACATAGATGGTTAAATTAAGGATCTTGGGATGGGGGGATTATCCTGGGTTATTTGGATGTGTCCTAAATGAAACCATAAGTGTCCTTAGAGAGAGGCTAAAGGAGATATGATTACAGAGAGGAAAAGGTAAAGAGAGAACAGGCACAGAGACTGAGATGACCAAGAGGAAGGGGGNCGGCCACACAAGCTAAAAAATGTCAAGGAAACCTTTCTCCCCTCAGAGATACCAAAAGAAACCAGGCCTACCAACACCCTGACTTTAGCCCACTGAAAACCAGTTTTGGACTTCTGATGTCCAGAACTGTAAGAGAAAAAGTTTGTATTGTTATAAGCCGCTAAGTCTGTTGCAATTTGTTACAGCAGCAGTAGGAAACTAATACAACTGTATAGTGCTATCTCTAAACATTCATAGATCTCAGACTTGGTATGTGGGGATTTGTATATGGGAACTATGAGTATTATCTATGTCTGTGAAAGTATTTAATATCACTTTATTAATTATAATTATAGCAATAAAGAGAATAAATAGAAAATAGAGCTCATCAAAAACTACTTGACATTTAACTTTGTGGTGTCATCAGAGATTCACACTGAGAAAACAACATATATACATGTGAGTGTGCTTTGTTGGACACCAGCTGGTGTAGGCCTGGCCTCTGTTTAACAAGAGTTTATACCGGGAAACACAGGATGAATTGGAAGGGAAAGAAGCGAGGTATTAAGTCAAATGAGGAATGTCATTATTATGAAATTACCTACAAAGCAGAAAACTCTTTACCAGGCTTGCAAGGTATTGTATCACGTAGAACAGCACCATTCAACAGAACTTTTAAACGATTTCATTTTACATTTTACATAGGCATGTATGGCTAGTGGCTACCTTACTGGATAGTACAGATCTAAAGGCTAGTTCAAGATGATAATTTTCATTTTTTTTAAAAAATTAAAAATTTTTATTTTAGAGAGAGAGAGAACTGGGGAGAGGGGCACGGGGGGGGGGGGAGAGAGAGAGAGAGAGAGAGAGAGAGAGAGAGAGAGAGAATCTCAAGCAGGCTCCATGCTTAGTGTGGGGCCTGATGTGGGGCTCAATCCCACAACCCAGGGAACATGACCTAAGCTGAAATCAAGTCAGGTGCTCAAACAACTGAGCCACCCAGTTGCCCCAGGATGATAATTTTTTTAGGCTAAAATGATGACACAGGGTTCTCAATATACCAGAAGTCAAGTCTCAATCAAATCAGTGGGTATTTTTGTTGACCTCAGTGTTTACCAATTGATCAAACCTCAGTTGTCAGGAAAGCCACACTAAGAACCCATTTAACATACTGGCTACACGGAGGTAAGGGGTTAGGATCACGTGCACATGTAACCCGCTGGTCCCCTCGCATAGCCATTCCCCAAGGTTGTCTGGCCATTATCTTTTCTTGTACTATATTCTCTTCTTTGGTGAATCACATTCCTTTCTCACAGTTTCGCACACCACTGTCATGTGGTGAGTTTCAAACATCTACCTCATTCTATTGAGATGGAAAGTAATTTAGTGGTTTACAGGAACTGAGGGGAAGGGGAATGAGGAGGGACTGACTGCTAATGGGTCCCGGATTTCTTTTGTGCGCAAGGAAAATGTTCTAAAATTAGACAGTGGTAATGGCTGTACAGCTGTGTAAATATATGAAGACCACTGAACTTTCAAAATTCAAGGAGTGAACTTTGTGGTATGTGAATTATATCTCAATATATTAAGAATATATATAATACATATAACCTATAATGTCAAATGTTAATAATGCTGTTATTAAAAAAATTTTACTTCTGGATAAGTAGTTCTAATGGCCTGCTGGACAATTGTTCCCATCCAAAAGGAAACTTGTTGTCTTACTGTTTTGGTTTTTTTTAATTAAAAAAAAGAGAGAGACAGCATGAGCAGGGAAGGGTCAGAGAGACAGGGAGACACGGAATCTGAAACAGGCTCCAGGCTCTGAGCTAGCTGTCAGAACAGAGCCCGACGTGGGGCTTGAAGCCATGAACTGTGAGATCAGGACCTGAGCCAAAGTCAGACTCTTAACCGACTGGAGCCACCCAGGTGCCCCACATGTTGTCTTACTGTTAATACTAGTTCTTCCTGTTGACTTTTGTGTTTCTTTTAATGGTGCCTTGATTTCCCCAATGACCTAGGCTTAAAACCTCAGGGCTGTCATTAACTAAACCTTCACTCCCTCAAGAATACAGAATATCGATACCTATACATTATGGAGTGCCTACCAAGTCTAGGCTCCTTACATGTATTCTCTCCTGTGAGTTAGCTATTAAAGCTCCATTTTACAGATGAGCAACTGAGGCTCAGAAGTCATACTTTCAGTAAGTGACAGATTTGAGATCTGAACCATGTCAGAGCCCAACTGCAGTGCCACCAGCCTCTTCTCTCCCTGTGCCCAAATCCTAGAGGCTCTTTATTCAGAATTCATGCCTTTTCTTTTTCTTCTATTCACCACCACCACTCTAGATCAGGTTCTTGTTATGGTTCACGTTGATGACTTCAACACTGGACTCAGCTCTCTACTGCTCTCCCTTCTGCTTCCCCACCCCTCACCCTTCTGTTCATACATCCTTAGGGGCCTTCCACTTGCTATTAGGATGAGGCGGGAAGCTTCAGCTGGCATCCAAGCACCTCTGTACTCTGTTCCCACTATGTTTATCTCTCACTATTCTCTTCCAAAACCCGAACCAAGACAATGTAAGTATCTGTGCAATGCCTGACCTTCACAAAAGACCCTCATGTGGTTGTTAGTTCAATATGCTGTTTTAACACATTTAAGACCCACTTAAAATAAGCACTGCCTCCATTATTCATTCTTCCCAACTGGATATAATTTTTCTTCCTCTGAACTGCCAGAGTGCTTTGCATCTCTCTCACCTTGGACACTTATACTCGCCTTTGGTTTAGAGTCACTTGAATCTTTTCCTATTATAGTATATTGTAAATTCCATGAAGAAAAGGATCTCTCTTGTTTTGTTTTCATATTTTACATAGCACTTCACATGGCTTCTTAAACATAGTGGGAGGCTCAACAAATCTGTATGTTGTTTTAGAAATATTTTTGGAGACTTAAAATTAAAATGTAATTTGAATTAGTGTTTTTGCATTTTGGGGGCAAATACCCAGTCGTATGATAACTAGATTGAAGGTGGACCCCTATGTTTATAGCAGCATTATTTACAATAGCGAAACTAAGGAACCAGCCCAAGTGTCCATCAGTAGATGCATGGACAAAGATGTGGCAAATATCTATTTATACAATTCAACCAGAAAAAAAAGAATGAAATCTTGTCATTTGCAACAACTTTCTGGATAGAGCTAGCATATGATGCTAAGTGAAACAGGTCTGTCAGATAAAGACAAATACTATATGACTTCACACACGCGTGGAATTTAAGGAACAAAACAAACAAGCAAAGAAAAAAAGAGAGAGGGAGAGGGAAACCAAGAAACAGACTCTAAACTATAGAGAACTGATGATACCAGAAGGGAGGTGGGGGGGGGGTTTAAAAGGTGACAGGGATTAAGAAGTACACTTGTGATGATGAGCACCAGGTGATGTATGGAATTGTTGAATCACTATATTGTATACCTGAAGCACTGGATGTTAACAATATTGGAATTAAAAACTTTTTAAATGTGATTTGAAATGAAAGCAAACAGAAAATGCCTTTACCCTCATTTACTACTTAAGATCTATCTTACAGCAAATGGTTCCAAGTGAACCATATGGAGGTTCCTTCACCTCCCAGTTAACTAAGTTAGAATGTTTCCTTTTATTTTAAGTTCATTTATTTATTCTTAGAAAGAGAGAACGCAAGCAGGTGAGGGGCAGAGAGAGAGAGAGAGAGAGAGAGAATTCCAAGCAGGCTCTGCAACATCAACATGGAGCCCGGCCACCAGGCTCGAACCATGAACCATGAGATCTGACCTGAGCCAAAATCAAGAATCAGACACTTAACCAACTGAGCTACCCAGCTGCCCCTAGAAGGTCTCTTTTTAAATAGAAATCCTTGGATTCAGCAATAATACTCCTATAAACAAGTCTATGGGTGGAAAAGGCAAAACCTGCATACTTCCCTTTAGCTGATATATAAAGTTTAGGATATTCAAGGTTGGAGATGGTGCATCAATATGGTCAATGCCTAGTTGAAATAAAGAGAGAATAAAACAAGGTCAGTGCCCAGAAAAGGCAGTTGCTGTGGTTCATGGGAGGAAGGAAGAATTGAGTGACAGTACTTGAAAAGCTGCTGTCCTTTAGTACATGAATAAAATCTTCTTGAAAATCTCAGAGTCAGGACTGGGTTAGGACTCGGGGTTGGCAAACCATAGCCCGCTGGCGAGATCCTGCCCTCTGGCTGCTCTGGTAAATCAGATGTTACTGGGACACACACATGTTCATGTGTTTATGTGCTATCTACGGCTTCTCTATAACTACAACGGCTCAGTTGAGTAGCAGAGAAGACCATACGGCCCACAAAGTCACAAAGCCCAAAATATTCAGTATCCAGCCCTTTACAAAATGTTTGCTGACCCAGGGACTAGAACATTGCTTGGTTGCCATGATCTAAAAATTTTTGTTTTAATTTATCCTATCCTTGCCTGGGTCCTAGGGGCATTAGAAGAATGGCCCTGTGAATAAATGATGCTTCAACATCACTTTCGCTCCCATTTTTTATTCAACAATAGCTGGTCATAGACACTGTCTGATATCTTCATTTCTTCGTACGGTAATTTGAAAATCCTTATTATTAATCTGGGTTATTAAGGTACTCCAAATGATTTCACTTTTCTATAAATAGAGATGTGAGAATAAACCTGACTATAAAAAACACCCATGGGCAAATAAAAAGCATTTTTTTGTTGATTATGCTTTGCCCCAAATGTGTCACAGTGCTGTTCATAACATACTCTAAAATACTTCCACATATATCATGTGACATGCACGCAGGTTTGCTGCAATTTACAGCCTACGGGTGGTTGGTTAACATCTGAAGTGCCCTATTCAGAAATATACTCTCCAGAGGGCTTTAGTTAGCATTCAAAATCTATAATTGGGTGTCCACTTCTAGAGAGGGTTTAACTCTCACCTCCTTTAGTCAAAACCCCAGGATGTGCTAATTTGCACAAGGGATATTAGAAACCATTTTTCACTGGTGAAATGGAAGATGCCTAAGATATGTGGACGGGCAAACAATAACGTACAGGTGCAACCTGCCCTTCTGTTACTGGGGCATAAGATTCTATTGGGTTCAGCAGCTTAGTACTCTTTGAGATAGAGATTTTCTAGTTATACTTTGATTTCGAGAGAATCTCAAAACCTGATTGGGTTAGCTGAGTCCTGCCTGTAGAAGAGTCCATGCCAGAGGCCTTAAAGGACAGAGAGGTAGGACTTCATCAAGCTTCTAAGAACAAGCTGATGGCAAGTTGACTTAGGTCAGTTCTCAATTGCAGAAAAACTGCAGAGACAAAAACCTCTCTTCCCTGGAGCTGCTCTGCATTCCACCAGCAACAGGAAACCATTCCATCAGAAATGCTCCAAATTCACTATAAGGTATTGAACCCATACTGTTTGAAATATTTATGGACAACTTACAAATTTAAAAAAGATTGTATTTTTACATCAGTTTAGAGAATAAAAATGGTCACCATAATATTTAGCCCTACTTTCACTTTCTTTTTTTTTTTTAATGTTTATTTATTTTGAGAGAGAGAGTGAGCACATGTAAACAGGGGAGTAGCAGAGAGGGAGAAAGAGAATCTCAAGCAGGCTCTATGCTGTCAGCACAAAGCCTGACATGGTGCTCGATCCCATGAACCAAAAGATCACAACCCGAGCTGAAATCAAGAGTCAGACGCTTAACTGACTGAGTCACTCAGATGCCCTTTAACTTCTAATTGTATGTATCTTTAACCTATATTTAACGACCTACGTTTTCTCTAAACCAAAACCAAAACCAAAATTTGTTTTCATTTGTTTGTTCTGATAGACGTTGGTTTATTCTGGGTGTTATGCTAGGAGAGGTGAAACCAGTTTTAAGACAGTGCCCTCTTATCTGAGGCCATTAGAAACTGTTGTGTTGTAAATACAGAGCTGTTTCTGCACAGGGACTGTCAGAGTGCACCAGGACTACAGCTGTGACACACACTGTGTTTCCTAGGACAGTCCCCATGTCGACCTGGGTGCCCCAGAAGCAGCCAGACTTATAAATCTCTCCAGATTTATGGTTTGGAACATTGGTCACTGCAGCCATGTCTTGTGGCCTCGATGCTAGCGAAATTCAACCCACAGAAACAAGGAGGCTTCTTTAGAGCACTTCAAGGAGAGGAAGAGTGGCATATAAAGGAGTCTTTGTGGGCTGGGAATAAGTTAGTTTTTCATGAGTAAATTCATTCATCACCTAAAATGTTCCCAGAACTATGCTAGGTATTGGAGCAGCAACATCATAGGCTCCAAAAATAAGTTTAAAGCGGAAGACGTGGCTACTATCCTTCAGAAAATGAATAATCTGTTTTCATTTTATTCTTGGTCAATGAAGGTCCAGGAAACAACTTCAGCTAACATGAAATGGGTAAATGATGGCAGAAAACGGCACAACAAATAAGGGAAAGATGTGCCTGAATTAGACTGACCTTGTCTAAGGGAGAACCTTGAAAATGGCTTTGATACGGTTACTCAGGCATGATAGGACCCGGGTACGTACAAATGCCCAGTATTGGGAATGAATTCTAGATAAATAGGAGGAACGTGTGGCTGGGCCGGGAGGAGGCATGGAGGAATAGTGGGGGGAGAGAGGGACAGAATTCTGAGGTGGAAAGAGCATGCCCTGCTCCCCACCTCTTTGTGGGCACACAACGCACTCTTGGTGGGCTTCCTCGCTTCCTCCTCCGTAGAAAAACTGGACAAAATGACCTGGATGTTTGGTTCCCAAACACCAAAACCTGCAGGACTGGGGTCAGTCCGGGATGATAGAGAAAAATGAGGACAAGATAGCAAGCTTTTTGTCAATCTAAATTTATTAAAGGACTGCCTTCATCTTGCAAGGTTAGCCTGCATGCTTTCCTTGGTATTAAAACGTCTTTCATTTTATGAAACAGTAGCGCAGTGGATCGACTTTTTAAATGGTCTCATTGGGCAAAATATGAGTTTGGTAACATGATACCTTGTAAAAAATCACTGCCCCCAATTGTAAAAAGGGGCTGGTCAGTGAAGGACCAGGAACAAAAACTTTGGATCAGAGGTTAATCAGCTTATAAGAGTTCCCCTCTGTGAAGCTTAACAAATGCCCCGGCCCAAGCCCCAGCCTCTCTTTCCTCGGGTCTAGCCTCCACCTGGCTCCTACGTGTTTTTCTGAAACACAAACAGAACCTATTTGCTCCCATTTAAAAACCATTAGGTTTAAACATCTTTGAGTGACATCTGTGACCCCTCATAATTCAGCTCCCATCTCTCTATCCACCGCCTGTAACTCTTAATACACCCTGCACTCCTGCCTCGCCAGACTTTGCATTATTGCCTGTAAACATTCCCACATCCTTGCCGTTGCCTATCTGGTTCCTCTGCCTGGGCTACCCTGCCTTCAACTGCTTTGCAAACTCCTATTTGTCTCTCCATGTCCAGTGTGTATCTTACTTTGAAATTTTCCTTAATTTGCCCCGCTCTTCCCAAAGAGTTAATTTCTCCCTCCTCCATGCTGTATGTGTGTACGTGTGAGAGAGTGATACTTTGCACTAACTTCCATGGCATTTATAAGGAGTATTTGTTTCTGTGTCATTTCCTCCTCCAGGGCTGTGACCAGCAAGCGCTTAGCTTGGTTTCTGAGCCTCAGATAGTTACAGAATTGAAATACATTGTTTGATGCTGATTAGTATATGTGCTGCCGAAGCGAGCACTGTTTGATGCTGATTAAAGAAGAAGAATATTTGATATACACTGGATTTATAAATGAACGGTTACTTATATGGACTGAATCTCTGATTTTCTAGAAGGCTCTCACTCACCCTCAAATTCCTTCTGCACTGGCTCTCCTGTGCTTCAAAGGCCACCATGGAAGTTTCATTCCTTTGCTTAAAGCTTAGAATGTAAGCAGTTAGCAGATTCTTTCCTGAGCTCAGGTTCTGATGGAGGAAAGGATGGAGAGAGCTGGGAGTGAATGTGGGTGAGATTGGAAAGGGGCACTAGGAGGAAAAGAGTGCAGAGAGAGGCCTCTGAGGAGAGAGGCTGTATCCTCAGTTATCTCAGGATGGAGTTCCAGAGAGACTGGTTTTAGAAGCCCACCTGCTTGTATCCCTAATACTCAGGATGGGAACTGATGGGATAAATAGGGCACAGATAACTTCCTATCTAGGAAAGGACGGTGAAGTTCAGGCGCCAGATCTGAGATGGCTGGAAATACTCACCAGATTCCAGGACAGAAAATCGGTGAGCGAGCGCCTAGGGGGCTGGGGAGCTGGGGGCAGGGGGGAGGCTCCGCCCGGGAGATGTAAATCCAGGGAGCACTAGCTTAGCGTGTTGGCTGGGGTGGAAGAGCATGTGAAGCTGAAGGAGGAGAGATGATGAGGCTGTCTGGGAGGTCAAGGCCAGAGCTCGGTTTTCCGAGGCCAAGGACGGGCGAACCCTGGGATGGAGGACTTTGCCTTATGGGGACCTCCTCCCTCTGCGCCCCCGGCGGCAGGGATTCTGCAGCCTGCCTCTGACTCGGACCTGGGGCACTGGAGAAACTTTTCCAGACTTGCTTGGTGCCGCGACCGGATACGTTCAGGACACAAGGCAGTCTCCGCGGAGGTTCAGGCCGGCCGAGGGGGCAGACCCCGAGCGCGGGCGTGTGGGTGTGTGCATGAGCGTGGACCCGGAGCGACACACACTCACACACACACACTCACACGCCCGCACCCACGCAGGGCCCTCGGCCGCGCCTCCCGCGCCTCCCCAGACCTTCACCCCCCGAGTCCGGTCCTCCCGGGTCCCGCGCGCGGTGCCAAGTCCCTGTCGATGGCTTCTCACTAAGGCGGTGGGCAGGAGTTGGGGACCAGGACAAGGAGACACGGCAGGGTCTCCCCACCACCCACCTGCGGCTGTCCTCGCACTCCCCCGCCCGCCCGGGGAAGGGGAATGGGGAGAGGGTGCCCTGGGCTCTGACCNTCAGCGCATTCATTTGCTTCCTTTAAAAGCGCCGGGAAAACCCTGCGGGCAGTTTCCCCGGGAAGGGGTCGCTCAGGTTCGGCCAGGGTTTTCGTTGCCTCGACTGTGAGTTAAACAGCGTGCCCTTACCTTGTCTGTGGGAGTGTAATCTGATTTAAAATCAACCAGCTGAACAAAAACACTAATTGTTAAAAAAAAATATTAAGTGTAGGGCAGGGGAAATTTATGTATAGTGTATACAAGTATACACTATACAAGTGTTACGTATAGTATAATCATTTTCTTGTAAATATATATGGATACGTTTATATTTCGTAGAAGTTAGGGACAATACAGCTTTAAAAACAGCGATTCGTTCTGAGTTCTGCAATTGTGTTAGCAAATTTTGTTCGAAAGGTGTGACAGGTGTGTCTTGGTGTACCATGGACACAAACCCCATGCCTGTGACGGCAAGCAAGCGCCTTTGCCACACCGGCCCTTCCCTGCTGCGCTGAATGGCAGTCACACAAACAGACATTCCGTCGTCAGGGCTGGTGTCCTTTTCTACTTTGACCCAAACCACACCTTTCCAATAAAAGAATATGGAGCAAGTAACTCCAGCAACAGGTTTTGTTGCTGACTGCAAATTATGTCCTTTTACTGAAATGCCGATGCTTCTAAGCCCACCAGGTTTTTTATTGCAAAAACTGTTATTTTTTTTTTGCAACTTACAATTTTTTAATTCGTTTAAAATATTCGGGAGTATTAAAGAATAAAATACTCTTTAAAACATATAGGAAAGCAGAGAATCATATGACAAATACTTATTTGTATAAGAAAAAGGTAGGTACTATTATGACTATATGAAGATTGAATAACTTTTCTGCTTTGCCATGTTTATTTTAGAACATTCTTTTATTTATTATTTTTTAAAGTTTATTTAGAGAGAGAGAGAGAAAGGCAGTGAGAGGAAGAGAGAGAATCCCAAGGAGGTTCCTCAATGTCAGCGCAGAGCCTGATGCAGGACTCAAGCTCACCAACTGTGAAGTCATGGCCTGAGCTGAAAACCAAGAGTTGGACGTTTAAGGGATTGAGCCACCCAGGTACCCCTAGAATCTTCTTTTAAAAGAAAAAAAATGTTAAAAGATATGTTTGAAGTCTTTTCCCTTCTATTCTTCACCTTCCCCGGAGGTAACCACTATCCTCCAGCCTGTTGTATGTCTTCCCACCCATATTTCTATACTTTTACTGCTCATCTCTTGATCTGCATATACTATACAGAATTGTTTTTCAGTGTTTTAAAACTGTATAAATAACATCCTATACAACATTATATTTTTGAGGATCATTTATGTAGATCCAGTACATTCATTTTAAAGTCCTTCTAGGATTCCACTATATGATTATCCACAATTTATCAATTCCCCAATTGATGGATATTTACTGTATTTCACGTTTCACTATTAAACATAGTGCTGTAAATGGCCTCCTTTGCTGTCTTATATTCCGGGCTAGAAATGGAATAGCCCGGTCACCTTTATTAGATATTTGAAATTATACTCCAAACTGGTTCAACTGAGGGAAACGGAAGGACTCCATAAAAATCTGCTTTTTGCTTTTTTCTTGCTTCTATTCTTTCTAGCACTTAACACCAATACATGTTCCTCAGAGTACAAATAATGCATGTCCTCCTTGTAAGGGATAAGGAGTTAATGATTTCTTTAGTCTTCCAACATAACAGGTAAGATCTAAGAAAGGAGTAAGAGAATGACTGGATAAATCCATCATGTGCATATCCTAGACCATTGGTGCTAGACATCTCAATGCCAAGACTTCCTTTGGCTCCAAGGAATAGGTGAGTTATGGTGGATAACTGGACACTTGTCTTTCTTCTAACCAGTTCTTGGATGCCTGAGAGGATACATACACCAGACCACAATCCTCAGTAAAAACTCCAGACCAGGAACAAAGAAGAGACTTTCTTTCCATTTCCTCTCTGAGTCTTCCAGATGTTCTACCTGTATGTGCACTCTCTCTATATCTTCAATAAACTCTCACTCCCTCCTGGCTATTTCTATCCGGTGTGTAGCCAAGGACCCTCTTGGCTGGTCCTGTGGGACCCCCTCTGGGTCCTTGGCCCCAACCTGCCTACATCACAACCTAAACAAAACTTTTTTTGAGTATGTGCTTTATACCTAGATCTGCTCTAGATGCTAGGCATACATTAAGGAGTAAAGCAAAGTCCTCCTCTCAAAGAACTTACATTCTGTTGAAAGGGAGATAGACTCGAACAAGATAACATATCAGGTGGTGGCATAAAGCCGTATACAGTGTCCAGAGGTCTAGAGTATCACCAGCGGGAACAACCATGGTCAGGGAAGGTCTTGACAATAAAGTGACATTTCAGTGTAGACTTTAAGGAAGTAAGGGAGTGAACAATGGTGATATGTGGGGACAGTTTCAGGCAGAGAGGACTGCAAGAGCAGTGTTGGGACATGCTTGGTGCCCTCAGAGAATGGCAATGTGGCCAGGGTGCCTGGGGCAGAGGGAGGATGGGGCAGAGTGGAAGGAATGAGGCCGTCGAGATAGTGAAGTTTTAAGAGATGAGGCAGACGAGGCAGTGAGTGTCTTGCAAACCATAATAGCGATTTTGGCTTATACTTTGAGTGAGAAGAGAATCCCTACAGACTTTGAGTAGGAGTGTGCCATGAGTCTAGTGTCTGATTGTAACTGGGTTGGGATAGGGTAAAGTTTGGTGGGTGGAAGGAAGAGCAGAAGTAGACAGACCAGCTAGGAGGTCATTACAGTTATCTGTGTGAGAGAGGTCTATGGTTTTGGCCACCAGGGGAGTGGTGGAGGGCATGAGGGATGTTTTGCTTATGGAGACATTTCAAAGAAAAACCCAACCAAATTTGCTCAAGGATTGGACGTGGACTTGGAGGAAAAGAAAGAAGTCATACATTAGTCCAAGGGTTTTGACCTGAATGACTGCAAAAATAGAAGTGTCACTTATTGAGATCAGGGAGGATACAAAAGGGACAGGTTTGAAGTTTGAGGTGAGGATTCAAGCACTTGATTTGCAATAAGAAAAGTTTAGCAAATGTTTAGCAGGCAGTTGGGTGTAAGAGTCTGGAGTTCAGGGGAGAAGTCTGGGCTGGAATAGTAACTGGGGAATCATCAGTAAATCAATAGTTTTGAAGCTATGAACCAGGATGAGAATGCCCAGAGTTGCAGAAGAGAAGAGGTCCAGGACTGAGTCTTGGCTGTGCCAAGTCAGAGAGATAAGGAAAACTCAGAAGGAGACTGGGAAGGAATGCAGTGATTTAGCAGGAAGTTGGGAGGGAGGTGTATGGGGGTGGCAATGGAAGAGGGGATTATGGGGTCCCAGAAGCCAAGTAAGAAAACTTTTCAAGATTTTTTAACTATGTTAAATACTGCTGATAGTTCTCATGAAAACTAAGAATCGGTCAATCCAGTTGAAAATCGGACTCGGCAATGTGGACATGGTTGGTGGCCTTAACAAGAATGATTTCTTTGGAGTGGTAGAGAAAGAAACCTGCTTGGACTAGGTTTGAGAGAAAGGAAGGAGACTATTTAGAGACAGTGAGTAAGAGAACTCTTTCAAGGAGTTTGGGGTAAAGGGGAGCAAAGATGAAGAGATTGAGGGTTCAAATATGAGAGAAGTTGTAGCATTATATGCTAATTAGAACCATACATTAGAGCAAAAAAAAAATGATGATGTAGTAGAGAAAAGATCATTGCAAGAGTGAGAGAGTGATTTCCTTGAGTGGACAAGCAGGGACGGAAGTCAGTGCTCAATGGGGAGGAAGCTTTTGACCGAGTTCATTCAGGAGAACAAAGGAAGACACATACAAGTTGGCTGGTAGAGTCTTGGGGGAGGTTGTGGAAAGCTTTTCTGGTTGTTTTGCTTTTCTGCATGAAAAATGAAGCATCATCAGCTGAGATAGAGGAAAGAAAGGGGGTGTTGGCAGAATAAGAGAGGAAAGGAGGTATAAGGGAGAGTAGACAGGTTCAGGAAGGGGGGTAGATAGGGTACCCCCTATCGGTGCTCTCTCTTGAGGTTGGGACCCAGTCATGAATTTCAAGTAAAACAGTCAGCGTGCGTATTTTCTTCAACCGCATTGAGCTGCTCAGGCTCCATGCAGTCCAGTGGTGCGTTGGATTTAACCTGGGTAGAGGAGAGTGGAGTAAGGTAGCTGAGGGCGAATGCAGAGAGATCGTTAAAAGGACGGATCATGAGCTTCCAGTCCAGTGCAGTGGGGCTGAGGAATTGTTGGCAGCAGAGGGAGAGAATTGGAGATCATAGCTGGAGAGTGGGATGCCGGCGATTGAGATTATAGAGCAGGTACAGCCATCGGCAATAATAATATCTAGGGCGGGGCGCCTGGGTGGTTCAGTTGGTTAAGCGTCCGACTTCACCTCAGGTCATGATCTCACAGTTCGTGGGTTCGAGCCCCGCGTCGGGCTCTGTGCTGACCCCTAGCTCAGAGCCTGGAGCCTGTCTTCAGATTCTGTGTCTCCCTCTCTCTCTGACCCTCCCTTGTTCATGCTGCCTCTCTCTCTCTCTCAGAAAGAAATAAAACAATTTTTTAAAAAAATAATAATATCTAGGATATAATGAGGAAATGCATGGCCAAGGTAGGTTGCAGTGTAAGATCGTTAGCAGAGAGAGTATCAAAGAACTAAGAAGAGAGGGGTAATGAAAGTATCTCTACGTAGCTAATTGAAGTCACTAGAATTATGGCAGGGTTGGTGTTGTACTTGGACAGTGGGCAGTGCTGAAATACTCAATGAATGAAGGAACGATAGGCCTCTATGGGTGATTGCAACCAGGACGGGTAGGTTTCAAAGGCTGATCTGGAAATAGCAGTGAGTGTCAAGGGCACCTACATCATCTCCTGGCTCTGAAGTGTGAGGGGTGCAGTTGAGGAAAATAGGGACCACTAGAGGGCGATGTGTTTGGAATGATATTTACATCTGAGTGCCGTTTGATCCTTCCAAACTGGATCACCTCGAGACCTTTTAAAATAATGCTGATGCTGAAATAAGTCAGGCAGAGAAGGACAGATACCACATGTTTGCACTTATAGGAGGATTAGGAGGAACTTAACGGAGGACCGTGGGGGAGAAGAAGGGGAAAAATAGTGGAGAAGGAGGGAGGCAAAGCATGAGAGACCCTTGAATGCCGAAAACAAACTGAGGGCAGATGGGGGAGGGAGGAGAAGGGGGGTGATGGGCATGGAGGAGGGCACTTGTGGGGGTGAGCACTGGGTGTTATATGGGAACCAACTTGACAATAAACGATTTAAAAAATAAATAAATAAAAATAAAATAAAACAAAACAAAAATAATGCTGATGCTTGGTGTCATCCCAGACCACTTAAATCAGAGTCTCTGAACATGTATGAGAGTTCCTGTTTCCTCATGTTCTGACCAACGTTTGGTATTAGATGTTTGAATGTTTGTCCGTCTGAGGTGTGTATAATGGTGTCTCCTGGTTGTCTTGTTTTGTCTTTTCTCATATTATAATAAGGTTGCATTCCTTACCATATGTTTGATCTATTTCTTTTTACTTTCCTATTACTATCCGTTTATATCTTTGCTAATTTCCCACCATGGGGTTTATTATTCATTTTCCTATTGGTTTGTAAGAATTCCTTATATATTTTGGATACTAATTTTTTTGTGGTTATATGTGTTGCAAATAATTTTCCTAGAATGTGACTTGTCTTTTTTTAACTTCAGCCTATTTAGATTTTAATACCAATATTTAAGTTATCAGTTTCATTTTTAGTGGTTTGTATATATTATGATACAATTTTCACGTAACGTGTTTTTAAAACTGTTGATGGGGGTGTCTGGGTGGCTCAGTCAGTTAGGTGTCCAACTTCATCTCAGGTCACGATCTCGTGGGTCATGAGTTTGAGCCCGGCATCGGGCTGTCTGCTCTCAGCACAGAGCCCACTTGGGATCATCTGTCCCCCACTCTCTGTGCCCCTCTCCCCCTCACACTTGTGTGCGCTCTGTTTCTCTCTCTCTCAGAAATAAATAAACATTAAAAAAAATTTAAGTTGTTGGTAGAAACAAGTATTCATTGATTGATTTATCCAGGGAAAGGAAAGGCATTTTTTTAAAAGGTAAAATTCATCAAAATAATGTTTTGCTTCTCTCTGTATTGAGATAGTATATCTGCCACTCTTTTTTTTTTTTTTAATGTTTTTTATTTATTTCTAGGACAGAGAGAGAGAGACAGCGTGAGCAAGGGAGGGTCAGAGAGAGAGGGAGTCACAGATTGAAACAGGCTCCAGGCTCTGAGCTGGCAGTCAGCACAGAGCCCGACACGGGGCTCGAACCCACGAACCGCGAGATCATGACCTAAGCGAAAGTCGGACGCTTAACCGACTAAGCCACCCAGGCGCCCCACATATCTGCCACTCTTAGACTGTTATTTTACCTATTCCACTATGTTTTTAAAAAAACAAAACTAATGCATGTACATAGTAAAAAGAAATTCAAAAGGGACAAAAGAGCGTAAGTGGTAAATAAGAAGCTCGCTCTCCCTTGATTCTTCTGCTCTCAGGTAACAATTTCTTAAGTATCCTCTCCAAAAAAAAATATTTTTATGCATATATCAGCATAGGTATGTAGATCTTTGTGTTAGTTTCCTGTGGCTATCATAACAAATTCCCGCAAAACTGGGTGGCTTAAAACAGAGATTCATTCTCTCACAGTTCTGGAGGCCAGAAGTCCAAAATCAAGGTGTTGACATGGGCTCCTGGTTTCTGATGCAAAACTCCAATCTGCCCATTTTCTAGCCTGCTTCTCTCTCTCTCTCTCTCTCTCCTCTGTGTGTCTATGAAGGACAGGTGGTATCTTGGAAGGCAGCCTGGGGTAGTGCTGAAGCACACAGATGCTGGGGCTGGACTGCATCTGGGTTCAAACCCTGGCCCCACTACCGACCAGCACAACTTTGGACAGTTACCTGATTGCTCCACCCCCCGTTTAAGTGAGGATAATGATAGTACTTACAACATCTTTATGAGGGCTAAGCGAGTTAATATTTGTAAAGCACTCGGAACAATGCCTGGCAAAGAGATAACCTAAGTAAATAGACCAGATTTTATGAAAATGGTACCACACTTCTGCACCTTACTTTTCTTCACTTAATAGTATATCCTGAACTGTTTTCCTCTCAACAAGTAAAAATGTAAGGCTTGTATAGAATTCCAAAGTTCCTTAGTATAATAACTTCTCTTCTGTGTTCACTGTTTCAGCCACCTTATATTCATTATCATCTCTAAAAATCACAACTACTCCCATTTTGGATAAATAAATGGAGTCTTTGTGAGGTTAAGTAATTTGCCCAAGACCACATAGCTAGTAGTCGGCATTGTGTGTTCAGCCCAGTACGGTCTGTTCCTCTACCATCCTGCCTCCCATATTACCTGACTTCTGTGGGTTTTGTCATCCATCTCCTTAAAGACTTTCTCAGAATTATAACAGCCTCAACAAGAATAGTGTCCTTGTTTCCGAAAAGCAGCATTATGAAATGTCCTAATGAGGGTTGGTTAAGTCATTGTGCAATGTGACCACAAATTTGCAGTGATGTATCTGTGTGTGCACACATGTGTGTATAAATACGTGTGTATGTTTTCTTCAAGGCTTTAGTCCAATGTTGCTTGAAACTCCCTCAAAACCCCAGCTGGCCCCTTTCTCCTCTGCCTGTTGCACAAAGCTGGTTTCCAGTGTCACAGATACCCGCTACTCCCAGCTGTTTCCTTGGGCTGGTCCATCAGAGACCCATCCACTCCTTGCTGACCCTCCCCAGACCGGAGAAGACTTCCTGTTTTGTTTGATGAGTAAGGATGAATAGTTAGAAGCTGTGCTTTCCTTCCTCGCAAAAGCGGAAGTGATTCTTATTCAAATGTCTCACTTTGTTATGGGTCAGACCGTAGGATCTTAATTTGCTTTCTGTATAGGTGAGGTAATGCCAGACGGTGATTATAGAATGACTATTTAACTCATATGTTCAGTTCTTTACAGAGTCTTGATTAAGTGGAAAGTCTCGGGAATTGAATATCCTGGCTGCCTGAAGTATCTGGTTAACCAGACACCTTTTTGTATTAACCTTGGTTGATTGGTCTAAAATTATTCTAGGGGCGCCTGGATGACTCAGTCGGTTAAGCGTCCGACTTCAGCTCAGGTCATGATCTCATGGTTCGTGGATTCGAGCCCTGTCTGGGTCTGTGCTGACTGCCAGCTAAAGCCTGGAGCCTGTTTCAGATTCTGTATCTCCCTCTCTCTCTGACCCTCTCCTGCTCACGCTGTCTCTCTTTCTCTCTCAGAAATAAATAAAACATTTAAAAAATTTAAAAACTTTATTCTAAATGGCCTTTAGAAAATTGATTTTTAGTCCTGCAGCATCTCAGTGGTATTTATTATTCTAGAATTAAGAATTAATGCATTTAATAATAGAAAATGTTGGGGGTGCCTGGGTGGCTCAGTTGGTTAAGCATCTGACTCTTGACTTCAGCTCAGTACATGATCTCAGTTTGTGAGTTTGAGTCCTGTGTCAGGCTCTTGCTCTCCCTCTCTCTATCTGCCCCTGCCCCATTTCCTCTCTCTCTTTCCCTCAAAGTAAATAAACTTTAAAAATAATAATACTAAATGTGGTCGGAATGTGGAGAAACAGGTTCACGACTTCCCCCTAGATGTGGCTATATATGTATCAACTACTAAACTTTCCTTGAAAGTTAACTTTTTAAAAAAAACAAATCTTGGACCTAAGCTTATTCCGCTTTAGAATATCTCATCCAGCTAAAACACTGCTCCAAAATTGCTTGACAATGGTGGCTTGCAATAATTTTGGAAACGTTAAATATCCTGATAACAAAAAACAGACCATGTTCAATAACTTTCTCCTCTGGTGACAAGTTAACGTTTTGGCTGCAAACTTTGCAAATAAACATTACCTTAGAAAAAGCATTTTTTTCTTCACACTGAAGTTGTCCTAAGCCTTGTGCTCATATGAATTTAAAAATTGGCTTACTGTTTCAGTCAGTAGCTCAAACACATCTGCCGAGCCACATGCTTCTCTCATAACTTTTCAAAGGGAAATTCCTGTCTGGGAAGTAATTCCAGGAAGGTCCAACAGATGGCAGAAAACCGTTTCTATGGCCCCGCGCTACTTCCACAAAGGACTTGCAGTTTGTCAAGCACTTTTACCGTCCAGAGCACTTCGAAGTTACTTTCTCTTCTGAGAAGGAAACACCTTGGTAAGTAAGAAGGCTTTTACGGCTTTTTCAATTTGTGGCATAATTCAAATATGCAGGAAAATGCCAATGATGATATAGGAAACAGGTAATAAGAAATGTTTCTTTGAAATTTTTGCAAGCTGATTTTAGGTGTCTTTTTAAAAATGTTGTGAAGGTCCTTGGAGTTTACAAGATGGGTAAGAAGTAGGGTGTTTTTATGGCTGCCTTGAAAAGATATAAAAATCGCTAGCACTCTAGCCATAGGTCAGGAAAAAACAGGATGTTATTTCTTCTGTTTTCATCTACGTTTCAGCAACATGCGCAGCAGTTTCTGCCGCTCCACAGTTTATGTATTTTTATAGTAGGCAAAGGTGTTTGATCCCCCCTGTCACAAGGCACGGTAATTGTTCCTTGGTCTCTGTCACTAATGTAGAAGCGTTTTGAAAGCAGTGCTGTTCAGGTCTATCCCTGGCTCCTGCCCCAGGGCACAGTGCTGGTCCGTAGCGAGCTCTGAACAAACATTTATTAAATGGAGGAAGTGGCAGGGCTGGGTCTAGCACCGAATTCTTCCAGGTCTCTTACCTCAGTGTTGACACATAAAGTATTTTCTTTCGTGCGTATTTGCTAACTTGACTACGGACTCACACTTACCCTCACTTAATATTTTTTCATCTTGTCTTTTTCGTAGTCCTGATTTTCATAGATCCTATCCACCATAGTTTTTCCCCCTTGAAACACAGCATCTTCCATCTGTCTTTTTTTCTCTCTCTTTTTATGTGATGCATTAAAGAAAAAGAAACTTTTACCTATTTTCTTTTTTTCCTTCCTTTTAAAGCAAATGATGAACTCTCTGAACTCCTGCTCCCTTTTCTCCCCTCTGCTTTATTTTTCATAAATAGAAAAGCTCCTGGCTGGCTTGCTAAGTGTATACACGAGAAGCCACTGGAGGATATACATGCCTTTGGAGGAATATTTGTGTTTGGGGGGCAGGATGCTCTCAGGGTAGCTGGTCAGCTTTCCTACGTGGTGGCTATGTTTCAGTCCCCTGAATACAGACACCATGGAGGGACCTCTGGGTGGGTTCCAATCCACAGCGTCAACTACTTAGCGTTGTGTGGAAGAAGTTCCGTGTATATATTGAAATCCCAAATAATATAAGCGTGCTTCTTTAAATAGAAAATATTTTTACATTAGCTATATTTTCAGACAGATCTTTTGAGTTAAAAAAGTTCAAAATGAAAAATTTTGCAAATATATACAAAAGTATAAGAAAGAAAATTAAATGTAGCTATGATTCAGAGATCCAGAAATAATGACTATTAGCATCTGATAGATTTCTTCCCATCCTCTTTTTCCCTAGGCTTTGTGTATTTTGTCAGGTTTTAATCACATTTTACAAAATTAGACCCTCCTACGTGTACACCTTTGTATTCTCTTACTGACTTAACATGATATTATTTATAATTTATATTTAAATAAATATAAAAATTATATTTATATAATATATTACTTTAAAAGTGCAATATTTGAGGCTGCTTGCTATCCCATGTTATAGGTATAATCATTGATTAAACCATTTTCTACACTAAACTTTATCATTTTTTTTCAATATCTCATCATGTGAGGAGTGTTTTCATAGGAATATTTTTAGGTATATTTCTGATAATTCCTTTAGAAGAAAATTCTGAAAAGTGGGATTGCTAAAATAAGGGTAGGCATGTTTTAAAAGAATTTATATATGTGACCAAATCGCCCTTCAGAAAGGTTGTACTAATTTTTCAGTTCTGCCAGTAGTAAACAAGAGTTCTTATTTTAGTCTCACTTGCCAACACTGGCTGTTATATTTTTGAATATTTCAAATTTGGCAGATAAAAATAATAATACCTCTTTTTTTAACCTTTAAGAAATAAAAATTCCCATTTGATTCACTTTATCTTTTTATGGTTAAAAATCTTAAATTATAGACATCCTAACATTCCATCTGTAAATGCTTCATTTTATATCTCTAAAAGAAGTACATTTTCCTACATGGCCGAAGAACATTATAAAAAATTAACATTTATTATTTTTTAATAGAATTTAATACTGGGTCCATCTTAAAATCCTTTCTCCCCTTGTTACTCAAGTAACTTCTTTGCTGGGTCTGCCTAAACTGATATTCAGTCCAAGATAATGATTCATCTGGATGTTATGTCCTATTTTGTTTTAACGTACATTTTAAAAAATTGAAGTATAGTTGATATACAATGTTACATTAGTTTTAGGCATACAACATAGTGATTCAACAAGTCTAAATGTTAGGCTATACTCACTATAAGTGTAGTTACCATCTGTCACCGTAAAACCCTTTTATAATAACATTGACTATATTTTCTAAGCTGTACCTGTTATCACCTTGGCTTATTCGTTCCCTAACTGGAAGACTGTACTTCCCACTCCACTTCACCCATTTTGCCCATCCCCCCACCATCAGTTTGTTCTCTGTATTTACGGGTCTGTTTTATGCTTTTTGTTTGTTTATTCATTTGTTTTGTTTTTTTAGAGTCCACATATAAGTGAAATCATATGGTATGTAACTTTCCCTGTCTGATTTACTTCACTGAGCATTATAGGTCCATTTGTGTTGTTGCAAATGGCAAGTAATAATTATGGTTGAGTCACATTCCATTGTATAAATATACCACATCTTCTTTATCCATTCACATATGGTTGGATGCTTGAGTTGCTTCTATATCTTGGCTTTTGTAAATAATGCTGCAATAAGCATAGACTGCATTTTTATTTTTTGTGAGATTGGGCATAATTCATATTATTAACTATTGATTTTTAATTTTTGGTAAATTTTCTGTGCAAATAATGTGTTCTTAATTTTGATTGTTGAAAATTTGAAAAATACAAGTAACAGCTAAGAGGAAAATAAAATTCCTTTATAATTTTACCATGTAGAGATAATTACTATTAATATCTTGATATGTATCTTAATTTTCCCACATATATCTGTACATATTTATTGCTACACATTAAAAAAAATAAACTTTATGTTACTTACATAAAGATAGTAAGCAATTTCCCATGGAATCAGGTTTTCATTATTTTTAAAGGCCACGTAGTCATATTTAGTTATATGGAGATAGTCATAATTTATTTGACAACTCACTATTTTTAGACAATTAGATTTCTTTTTCAAAAAATATCTTATTTTGTACTGGCTGCTTTATCATACTCTTTTACTGGTTCAACAGTTTTTTAATTACTTCCCTTGGATTTTATAGACTATCACATAATCTAAAAAGAGTGATATTTCTATTTTCTGCATTCCATATTTCTGTCTCTCATTCCCCTCTCACCTTGATTGCAATGACTACAACTTCTAGAACAGTGTTAAATAGCAGTGGCCATCTTTGACATTGAATGTAACAGAAATGCCTTTAAGTTAAATACTTAATATATTTTTCATCAAGCTTTAAAGTATCTTTTTATTTATTTGTTTGTTTGTTTATTTATTCAAGAGAGAATAAGAGAGAGACAGAAGAGCATGAGTGGGGCAGGGGCAGAGAGTGAGGGAGACACAGAATCCCAAGCAGGTCCCAGGCTCTGAGCTGTCAGCACAGAGCCCTATGCGGGGCTCGAATTCATGAACCCTGAAATCATGACCTGAGACAAAGTTGGATGCTCAACCAACTGAGCCACCCAGGTGCCCTCCCCATTTTTTCTTTTTGATTTTTTTTAATGTTTATTTTTGAGAGAGAGAGAGAGACCTAATGTGAGTCGGGGAGGGACAAAGAGAGAGGGAGACACAGAATCCAGAGCAGGCTCCAGGTTCTAAGATGTCAGCACAGAGCCCAAGGGAGAACCCCAAACTCACAAACCCCTAGATCATTATTTGAGCTGAAGTCAGATGCTTAACCCACTGAGCCACCCAGGCACCCCTCAAAGTATCTTTTCAGTATCTACTTTAATTAAAGTTATATATTTGGTCAAAGATGAATGCTAAATTTAAAAAGTGAATTTTTAATATCCATGGAGATGCTCATCTGTTCTTCTCCTTTTATCTATTGATATATTATTGTCATAGATTTTCTAATAATAAGCCATTCTTACTTATTAGAAACATATTAATTAATCATAATGTGCTATTCCTTCAGTATAGAGCTAGATGGATTAGGGTTTCTTTATTCTAAGCTTCTCACCACCCTCAAATGATTGGAGTTTACCTCTTTTAATTGTACTTTTCAATAATTACTCTTAATTTTATAATATACATACTTAAACTTATATTTTTCTTGAATTAACTGGTCTCTATCTATAGATTCTCCTCAGTCAGGCAAGGATCATAACATGCTTTTAGTTCACTCTCTTCCTCTCCCCCACTGTCTACTAATTCCCTTGCAATTGTTGGCATTTTTAGTTCTAGATTGTTATTGAAATTTTTGTCATCAATACTTATTGGAATTTAGCAATAAATTTTCCTACTTTCCTTGCAAAATATTCCTTCTCACATCCCTGTTATTGCTTTTTGGGGGATGGGGTGATAAAGTTATCAGCTTATTTTTCAGAGGATACTCTATCCTCTGGTAATTTAGATGGTGGATCTGTCTTCCATGTCTTTTAGTATTTCTTTCATATTCCATCTCTTATGCTTCTTGTGCTGTGTTCTGGGAAAATTCCTCTCTGGGTGTTCTATCTCACTAATTCTCACATCAGCATTGCCACACTGCAATTCAACTCATATAATGAGGCTTCCATTTTAATTATTAAGTTTTAATTTCCATGATTCCTACTCCATTCTTTTTTTAAGAATTCTTATCTCTCTCTGAGGATATCTATTATCAATGGCAATTATGCTCTTTTATCTGTTTCCTTGGGTGTTAACCTCTCTTATATCTTGAGTTTGATTCCTTTCTATTATGGTGTTTGCTTTGTAAGTGCCATGGGCTTTTATATTGTGGAACCTAAAATGTGGTTGAGGCTCCATATCAAACTGCTTGTTGATCTGTTTTCACAGCCTATTTATCAAGAGGATGAACCAAAGTAGTCTATATTAATTTTAAATTGCTGCTATAGCAAATTACCACAAACCTAGTGGCCAAAAAACAGATTTATTACCTTACAGCTCTGTAAGTTAGTACTCCAACGTAAGTTTTTGGTCTTACATAAAGATGTTGACAAGATTACATTTCTTATGGAGGCTCTAGAAAAGAACGTATTTACTTCCTTTTTTGAGCTACTGAATGCTGTCTGCATTTCTTGGCTCATGGCACCTTCCTCAGGGCAACTCAATTTCTTCTTACATCATATCACTCTGACCTCTTCTTCTGCCTCCCTGTTCAGTTTTTAAGGACACTTGTGACTACACTGATTCCACCTGAATAATCCAGGATAACCCTCTTACTTTAAGATCAGCAGATTAATAAATTTAATTCAATCTTCAACTTGAGTTCCCTTTTTCCATGTAATAGAATATTCACAAGTTCTGGGATTAGGAGGTTAGTATCTTTTGGAAGCTAGTCCTCTATCATAGTCCAGTCTGCTTGTGGATTTCAGAGACTTTTCTTGTCTTCAGGTCCCCTAAAGACTTTTCTTCCTTTCTTTTCTTTCTATGTGTGTGTATTTTTTCCACCATCATTCTGGGGATTTAGAGCAAGAGGAGGAGATTAGAGTATGTGCATATCACCCTGTTGACTCATAATTTTTAATGTTTGCAATTGAAAACATAATTTTTTTTTGATCCAGAAAATGTTTAGGACATTTAAAAAGTGGTTTAAAAGGTTTATTTTGGGGATGCCTGAGTGGCTCAGTCAGTTAAGTGTCTGACTCTTGGTTTCAGCTCGGGTCATGATCTCATGGTTTGTGGGTTCTAGCCCCACACGAGGCTCTGTGCTGACAGTGTGGAGACTGTTTGAGATTCTCTCTTTCCTCTCTTTCTGCCCGTCCCCTGCTTACTCTGCCTCTCCTTCAAAATGACTTTGACAATTTCTGCTTTGGGGTGTTTATTAAAAATTTTATTTGACTTAAGAATCAATATTAGTAAATGCTGCATGAAACCTGGGGATTTAGATATAAAATATTCTTTTTTTTATGGGGTCTAAGTCTCTATTAAATCCTTTATTATTTCATTCAAATCTTCCTATGTTTATCTTATGCTGTTTGATCTAATTGTAACCCAAAGAAATGCATTACATGTTTTCACCTTCAACATCTCTGTGTTTTTAGCATTATTACTTTGTAAATTTTGATCCAGTTATTCACTGTGTAAGTATTCTTATCTGTTATATTTTCATTGTGGGCTGTTTGTTTTAACCAGTATGAAGTAGTAGTCTCTTTTATCCTCATTGCCCAAGTGTCTGATACTTTGACCTAATGGAGAATTATATATAAAAACTGTAATTCCTGATGAATACAGCCACCTAGTGTTCTTATCTTAAACCTCTTTACAAGTATTGTATGACTTACACATCTCAGAATGTAATATGCACCCTCAAATCCCTCCCTGCCTCTTTTTCCCCAGTTTTATTGAGGTATCAATAACACATAACACTATAAGTTTAAGGTCTGCAATGTGATAATCATATATTATGATTATATATGTGTGTGTGTGTATATATATGTATGTATGTGTATATATATGTATGTATGTATGTATATATGTATGTATGTATATGTTTCAAAATGGTCAACATAACATTAGTTAACACATCTGTCACCTCATACAATGATCTTTTATTTTTGGTTTTAAGACTCTACTCTCTTAGAAACTCTCAAGTACATAATACCCTACTGTTAACTATAATCACCAGGCTGCACATTAGANTTATGTATGTATATATGTATGTATTTATATGTCTCAAAATGGTCAACATAACATTAGTTAACACATCTGTCACCTCATACAATGATCTTTTATTTTTGGTTTTAAGACTCTACTCTCTTAGAAACTCTCAAGTACATAATACCCTACTGTTAACTATAATCACCAGGCTGCACATTAGATCCTCAGAACTCATTCATCTTATATCTGGAAGTTTGTACCCTTTGACCAACATCTCATTTCCCCTGTCTCCCAGACCTTGGCAACCCCTTTCGCCTTGGCAACCCCTTTCTACTATCTGTTTCTATCTGTTTGGCTTTTTTAGATTCTACATATAAGTGAGATCATACGGTATTTATTTTTCTCTGACTTTACTTCACTTAGCCTCATGTCCTTAAGGTCTATCCATGTTGTCACAAATGGGAGAATATCCTTATTTTAAGGGCTAAACAATATTCCATTATATCTATCTCTAAATATCTCACATTTTCTTTATCTATTCATCTGTCAATGGACACCTATGTTGTTTCCATGCCTTGGCTATTGTGAATGATGCTGCAATGAATATAGGATGCATGATTTTTGAGACAGTGATTTCATTGTCTCCAGATATATGCCCATATGTGGGATTGCTGGATCATATGGCAATTCTATTTTTAAGTTTTTGAGGAAACGCCTTACTGTTTTCCGCAATGGCTACACCAATTTACATTCCCACCAGTGGTTCCCAGGGGGTCCCTTTTCTCAACATATTTGTCACCGAAGGTTATCTTTTGTCTTTTTGATAATATCCGTTCAAACAAATGTGAGGTGATAGTCCATGGTGGTTTTGATTTCCATTTTCCTGATGATCAGTGACATGGAGCATCTTCTGATATACTAGTTGGCTATTTTGTATCTCTTCTTTAGAAAATGTCTGTTCAGGTGTTTTGTCCATTTTTAACCAAATTATTTTTTAAAATTTATTATTATTATTAGCTATGGAGTTATATGAGTTCCTTATATATTTTGGATATTAATCCCTTATCAGATAAATATGCTTATAAATATTTTCTTCCAATTTTTTAGCTGATTTTGCATTTTGTTGCCGTTTCTTTTGATGTCTATTTGCTTTTTAGTTTGATGTAGTCTCATTTGTTTATTTTTGTTTTTGTTGCCTGTGTTTTTGGTGTCAGATCCGAAAGTTTATTGCCAACACCAATGTCAGGGAGATTTCTCTCCATGTTTCCTTTTAGGAGTTTTGTGATTTCACGTCTTATAGCTAAGTCTTTAATCCACTTGTAATAATTTTTTGTAAGTGGAGTAAGAGGTCCACTTCTTTTGCATGTGCATTTTCAGTTTTCCCAACACCATTCACTAAAGAGACTACACTTTCCTTATCAAGTATTTTTAACACCCTTGTCAAATATTGGTTGACTGTATATGCATGGGTTTATTTCTAGGCTCTTGATTCTTTTCCATACTGTGTGTCTGTTTTTATGCTAATAACATACAAGGCCATACTGTTTTGATTAGTATAGCTTTGTAGTATAGTTTGAAATGAGGACGTGTGATGCCTCTAGCTTTGTTCCATCTTAGGATTGCTCTGGCTAGTTGGAGTCTTTTGTAATTTCATACGAATTTTAGAATTATTTTTTTCTACTTTTGTCAAAAATGCCATTGGAATTTTGCCATTGGAGATTGCACTGAATCTATAGATAGTTTTGGGTAGTGTGTACATTTTAATAATTTAGCAATATTAAGAAATTAACAATTCTGATCCATAAATATGGGATATCTTTCTATTTATTTGTGTCTTCTTGAGCTTCTTTTATCAAAATTTTATAGTTTTCACTATACAGGTCTTTCACCTCCTTGGTTGAATTTATTCCTAGGTATTTTATTCTTTTTGATGCATTTCTAAATGGGATTGTTTTCTTTTTCAGATAGTTTGTTGTTAATGCATAGGTATGCAACTGTTTGTATGTTGGTTTTGTATCCTGCAACTTCACTGAATTTTTGTTTTTTTTTTTAAATGAAGTCTTTCAGACTCTCTACATGAAAGATCATACACCTGCAAACAGAGATATGCAAACAGAGAGAGGAATAAAATTCCTTCCTACCCTTTGTTAAGGAGTTTATTTTCCTGAGACAAATGTAGAGTATGCCCTGTTTCCCTTAATATGTTCCTGATACCTCTCATAAATGTAGCTGCTTTTGGACCCCTCCATTAATTTTCTACCCTTCTTTGTTTTTTGGTGGCAAGCTAAGTTTTTAAAACTTTCTGTTTTCATGGGTGTTTTGCTGGGTGTTTGGGGAGAGGTTCTAGAAGAGAAGAAGTGAGGGACTTTTAACCATATGCCATTTTGTAATGAAATTCTCCAACCCAGAAGAGTTTTACTTTTTCAAAGAATGGCTAATTGAAACCTGACTTATCTCTTAACTATTTTACTATTTCAAATATACCCTTAGATGATGAACAGTGGATCTTTTTGTTAATAAGGCTGAATAACAAGTAATCAAAATCTGCTTTCAATTATTTCTGCTACACAAGGCCCTATTTAAGAAATGTTGTCTGCTCTTGTCTCTGGGGAACTTCTAGATGTTTACTTATGCAGATCAGCTCCTGAATGGGGTAGAGTGAACCTCACATTCCACCCTTTTGTATCTGTTGCAAGTAAGGGGTCTGTGGGTTCAAGCACCTGCCTCCACCCTTCAGACAGGTTTATCTTTTCTCATTCACTCAGCATCAGTGTCATGAATATCATTGTCTATAATTTGTCATGGTACAGCGAGACGTTCTGGGCTCTGGAAGAGCTGTTATCTCTTATATACAGCAGCTTCAAATTTACATGCCTTCTGACTTCTTCATTGTACTTTTTAATATTTCTCTATCTTTTCCTATTTTATCAGTGTGTCTGCTGTAGGAACTTGATGTTTTCAGATTATCAAATGCCAAATCCTGTCTCTCTCAATTTATTACTTTTGGTCTAATGTGAGTTGGAAAAACACATACCCATTTTTATGGGAATTGTGTCAAAGAATGAGATCCTGTAGCTAAAAAAAAAAAAACCTTTCTATGACCACAAAGAGTAGAGTATATATTTGATCTCATCTACCTCTTCCTGGTCTGTAAGACTACTTCTAACATCTACTTGTAGGTGGTTTCTAGACAGGTGTGGTCATGGGCACTCTAGTATAGGTGCAGGTTGCTGCCTAGAGGCCATCACAGCTGCCATTGCTGCTTTTAGGATACTGTTTTGGGAGTTAGGCAGCTGTGGATCCCCATATATCTGCTAGCTTTTGTTCCCTGCAGGATCTCATAAATTCTTTTCCATGTGGATCAGAGCTGGAATGATGTAGACTCATGAGTGTATGTCTTAGTTTCTGAGACTAGCTTCTTGCTTGCCCTTTTGCGTGATTATAGCCCCACCCCTTTGTGTCAGTCACAAGCATGGGATCTGTGGGCTAGTGTGCCTGCTTCCACCCCTCCCACCAGTCAGAAATGCCCAGTTTGAACTATATTAATCATATCTTCTCAAATGGCTCCATGAACAGCGGTATCACCTCTGCCAGCCCAGCCACAACTTGTTTTGGTGAGGTCAAATCATTGAGGTGGAGGAAGTAGGTGGTTCTTCCTTGTAACACAAACTTGGCCTTATTCCAATCTTCACCCTCACAAAAGGATCTACCCTATCATGTGCCACAGAGATTTAGCCATCAAGCCACAGGTAGATTGGCTTTCCAACCTGTCACCCACCTTCCGCTCCGTTCCTGTTATATAATGTTGCCTTGACCAAATTGAGTTGAGAATCTGAAAGTCTGGCCAACGGTGTGCACGGCTTCACAATGACCACCACGAGTTTTTCTCAGGCTCACCTAATCATTCAGACTCACAGCCCCAATAGACCACACGTGGTCCATTTTTATCAGAAAGATATAGGAGAGGAAACATAACACAGGCTTCCTACTTTGTACTTACAGTTCGTACACAGTCCTTTTAACATGGATGCTATTTACCATTCAGGAGTCATTTTTACCTAAAAGTAATGTTTTTTGATGACACAGTGGACATTCTACATTTCAGGTTTTCAGAAAAGAGCTAGAAAGTTAATCCTAGGTAAGATTAGTCACTGGAGAAAGAGATAAATGGGTTTGTTAACCCTTTACCCATGAGAAGTCACTGGTTGCAGCAGATGGCAGAGTTTAGTGCCAAATTGAATACTGGTGTAGATTCTTGAGAATGTCTTGTAGTTTCTGGGAATAGCTCCTTGATTGCCCTTTTGTACAATTTTAGATTATCAAATGGAGCGATATAACATTTTGGAGGGATAAAAGGACTGCCCTTTAAAAGAGAATAAAGTATCCTCTGAAAAGAGACCATAGTCATGGAGTTAGCTTTTAAGAGAGTTGATTTAAAGTCTTTGTCTAGGAAGTCAACACCTGTGCTTCTTCGGAAACCATTTCTATTAACTTTTTCTCCTTTTTTATCCAATTTTTCAAATCCCTTTTGACTTTATTTTTATGTTTGGTGTAAGAAGTTTTCCAGTTTTCCCAACACCATTTGCTGCAGAGACTGTCTTTTCCTCATTGTATATTCTTGCCTTTTTTATTGTAGATGAATGGGCCATGTAAATGTGGGTTTATTTCTGGGATCTCTATTCTGCTCTGTTGATCTATGTGTCTATTATTGTGCCAATATCATTTTTTTATTACTATAGCTCTGCAGTGTATCTTGAAACCTAAGACTGTGATACCTTTGCTTTGTTCTTCTTTCCCAAGATTTCTTTGGCTAGTCAGGGTCTTTTGTTGTTCCATACAAATTTTCATATTGTTTGTTCTAGTTCTGTGAAAAACGACGTTGGTATATTGCATTAAACTTGTAGATTGCCTTCGGTAGTATGGACATTTTAACAAACAGATTCTTCCAGTCACTAAGCATGGGATATCTTTTAATTTTTTGTGTGTCATCTTCACTTTCTTCAATCAGTGTTATAGTTTTTGGAGTACAGATCTTTCACCTTCTTGGTTAAGTTTATTCCTAAGTATTTTATTATTTTTGGTGCAACTATAACTGTATTGACATTCTTAATTTCCAATTGTACAACATAGAAGAAATGGATAAAATCCATTTGTACCCTTCTGAAACAGAGCCAGGAAGAAGAAAATGTGAACAGACTGATTATTAGTAATAAAATTGGATTAGTAATAAAAAAAACTCCAAACAAACAAAAGTCCAAGACCAGGTGGCTTCACAGATGAATTCTACCAAACATTAAAGAAGAGTTAATATCTAGTCTTGTCAAAGTATTCTAAAAAATAGAAGAGAAAGAAAAATTTCCAAATTCATTCTATGAGACCAATGTTACCCTGTTATCAAAGCCAGATAAAGACACTCAAAGAGAGAGAGAGAGAACTATAAGCCAATTGTCTCTGATGAACATAGATGCAAAAATCCTCAACAAAATATTAGCAAACTGAATCCAATAATACACTGAAAAAAAATCACTCACCACTATCAAATGGGATTTATTCCAGGGATTAAGGGTGGTTCGGTATTTGCAAACCAATCAATGTGATACATTACATCAACAAGAGTAAGGATAAAACCATATGATCATCTCAATAGATGCAGAAACAGCATTGACAAAGCATAACATCCATTCATGGTGAAAACTGTCATCAATTAGGTTTACAGGGAATATATCTCAACATAATAAAGGCCTTATATGAAAATACACAGCTAACATCATAATGGTGAAAAACAGAGAGCTTTTCCTCTAAGATCAGAAACAAGGCAAGACTGTCCACTGTCACCACTTTTATTCAACATGGTACTGGAAGTCCTAGCCACAGCAATCAGACAAGAAAAAGAAATAAAATGCATCCAAATTGGCAAGAAAGAAGTACGATTTTCACTATTTGCACCTGACATGGTACTATGTATAGAAAACCCTAAAGAGGTCAACAATAACAACAAAATCTACTAGAATTGATAAATGAATTCAGTTAAGTCACAGGATACAAAATTAATATACAGAAATTTTGTTGCATTTCTATATGCTTCTATTTTAAATTAATGGACTCTAATTTTTAGAGCAGTTTTAGTTTTACAGAAAAATTGAGTAAATAGTCCAGAAAGTTCTCATGTACCCCTTCTCCACTAGACACAGTTTTCCCTTTACAGTATTTTGCATTAGTGTCATATGTTATATAAGTGATATATTATTATTAACTAAAGTCCATAATTTACATTTGGATTCAGCCTTTGTGATGTATAGTTCTGTGGGCTTTGAAAAATGCATAAGGTCATATATCCACAATTACAATATCATATGGAAGGAACAGTTTTACTGCCCTAAAAATCCTCTGTGCCCTGTTATTCATCCCTCCCTCTCTGAAACCCTAGAAACCACTGATCTTTTTATCTTTGGTTTTGCCTTTTTATGAATGTCATAGAGCTGGAATTACACAGCACATAGCCTTTTCAGATTTGGTTCTTTTACTTAGAAATATGCATTCTGGTGCCTCCATGACTCTTTGTGGCTTGCTTGCTTATTTCTTTTCAGCACTGAATAACATTCCATTGTTTGGATCTACAGCAGTTTGTTTACCTTTCAGCCCACTGAAGGACTCTTGCTGCTTTTAGTTCTGGGGAGTTACGAATAAACCTGCTGTAATCTACATGCAAACTTTTCCTGTGGACTAGATTTTCAATTCATTTGGGTAAATACCTAGGCTTGTAATTGCCAGATAGTATAGTAAGAGTATATTTATCTCTGTAAAAAACTATAAGACTGTCTTCCAAAATGTCTGTACTATTTTGAATTCCCACCAAAAATGAATGAAAGTCCCTACTGCTCCATACCCTCACCAATATTTGGTGTTGTTTCAGGATTTGGGCCATTTTAACAGGAGTGTAATGGTATCTCATTGTTTTAATTTGCAATTCTCTGATGACGTATGAGATCGAGTATCTTTTCATATGATTATTTGCTATTTGGTGAGGTCTCTGTTCAGATCTTTTGTCCATTTTTAAATTGTGTTATTTTCTTATTGCTGAATTTAAGAGTTTATTGTATGTTTTGGACACAAGTCTTTTATCAGATATGTGTTGTGTAAATATTTTCTCCTAATCAGTGACTTGTTTTTTCATTGCCTTAATAGTGTCTTTAGCAAAGTAGAAAATTTTAATTTTAATGAAGTCCAATTTAACAGTATTTTCTTTGATGGATTGTGCTTTTGATGTTGTATCTAAAAAGTAATCTCCAAACCCAGGATTACCTAAATTTTCCCCTATATTATCCCCTAGAAGCTTTCTAGTTTTACATTTTACATTTAGGTTTCTTTTTTTTTTTTTTTTTTTTTTTTTTTTTTTTGAAAGAGAGAGCGAGATGGAGAAAGAGAANAATTTATCTTTGAGACAGAGATAGAGAAAGCATGAAAAGGGGAGGATCAGAGAGAGAGGGAGACCCTGAATCTGAAACAGGCTCCAGGCTGAGCCAGCTGCCAGCACAGAGCCCGACGCGGGGCTTGAACCCACAGACTATGAGATCATGACCTGAGCAAAAGTCAGACGCTTAACCGACTGAGCCACACCCAGGTGCCCCTGCATTTAGGTTTTTGATCCACTTGTGTCTAATTTTGGTGAAAAGTGTAATATCTATAACTAGACACTTTCCTCTTTCTTTCTTTCTTTTTTTTTTTTTTTTTTGGGTGGGATGTCTAGTAGTTTCAGCACCATTTGTTGAAAAAGACTGTCTTTTCTGTACTGAATTGCCTTTGCTTCTTTGTCAAAGACCAGTTGGCTCTATTTGTGTGGGCCTATTTTTGAGTTATTCATTCTGGTCCATTGAGCTATCTGTCCATTCTTTCACCAGTATCATACTGTCTTGATTACTGTAGCTTTATAGGAAGTCTTGAAGTAGTGTCACTTCTCAGTTTCTTTTTTTTTTTTTAATGTTAATTTTATATTTAAGAGAGACAGAGCATGTGCCAGGGAAGGGCAGAGTGACAGTGAGACACAGAACCCAAAGCAGATTCCAGGCTCTGAGCTCTCAGCACAGAGCCCAAGGCAGAGCTAAAACTTGAACTGTGAGGTCATGACCTGAGCTGAAGTCAATGCTTAACTGACTAAGCCACCCAGGTGCCCTGGGTTGTGTCAGTTCTCTAACTTTGTTCTTTTCATTTTTCTCCTATAAATGGGTAATACTTTCTATCTTATTTGCATGCTTCTGTTGTTTAAAGTAGGCATTTTGAATATTATAATGTGGTAACTCTGGAAATTTTACAATGTGGTTAACTCAGGTTCTCCTGTCTCCCAGATTTTGCTGTGGCTGATTGTCGTGGGGGATTGTTGGCTGTTTGTTTAGTGACTACTCGAAACTATTTTGTAAAGACTGTATTCTTTGTTGTGTGTGGCCATTGTGTTCTGTGCTCCATTCACTTAGTGGCCAGCTAGTGCTTTGACAGAGATTTTCTTAAACATCTAGAGATAAAATAAAACAAAACTTATTTTTGTAGATTGACTCTGTGTGGAAGCATTTGCTGGATGTTTATCCAGGCTGTTTACAACTCTGCCCTACCTTTCAGTTTCTGCTGTCACAGAGCCAAAGGCCAGCCAGAGGTGAAAGTTTAGGATCTTCTTAGATCTTTTCTGAGCATGCATCCAGCTCTGGAATGGGTGGCTCTCTAGATTTCCTGGTTCACATGGAGCTTTCCAAAGACTCTTTTCTCCCATGTGTCTCTTTTGCCAGCTTCTTCCTTTCCTGGCTTTTTGGTGTGTGTGCTGTTTGTCACATTGCTATTCCTCATTCCAGTGCCTGTGGCTAGTATATTTGTCCTTAAAGGTTTTCGGTAAACATAACCCAGGAGGTTCCTCGAGCCCTGAGGAAGTTCTGAAAAGAGTGAGACAAAGCCAAGCCCCTGAGTGGATCCCTCATAGAATGCCTAGACACGTCACAACACAGAACCACAATTTTTTGATGATAAGGTCTGTATTGCCTCCCCTGGCACCAGCAAGCTGCAGAACCGGGAAATATATCATGTTGGGAGCCATTCTGAGCCCACTAGTCGAGAAAACTCCTGGTGAGGTTAAAGCAAGTNCTCCGACAATATTACATTTAATTATGTGGACAGAAATGACTCTGATAGTGAATGAAAAGATCATTGAGATTTTTGTATTAGGAAATAGAGATCTGAGAGCAATCATCCAATATTTATATGTCTTAATGTATATTGTATTTCTAGAATTTGGACACATATCAAGATGCTCTGAAGAATAGCAACAGCCCTTTGGGGGATAGCCCTTTCAACATCATGACCAAAGACAAAGAATTTGTCACCAGAAGCTTTTGCTTTGTGTACATTGTGACCTTAATAGTTGGAACCATAATCCAGTTCTCTGATGAAAGTGAATTTGCAGTTGACATGTCAAAAATGAAACTTACTCATGTTCCAAAAGACCTGCCACCAAAAATCAAAGTCTTAGATCTCTCTCAAAACTACATATCCAAGCTTCACCTCTCTGACATTAGCTACCTCTTGGGACTGAACGTTTTGAGACTTTCCTATAATAGACTCCAGTGGCTTGATTTTAGCATTTTCAAGTTCAACCAGGATTTGGAATATTTGGACTTATCTCACAATCAGTTGCAGAAGATGTCTTGCCATCTTATCATGAGTCTGAAGCATTTAGACCTCTCCTTCAATGACTTTGATGTCCTGCCCATCTGTAAGGAATTTGGCAACTTGACACAACTAAATTTCTTAGGATTAAGTGCTACAAAGTTACGACACTTAGATCTGCTACCAATTGCTCATTTGCATCTAAGTCACATCCTTCTGGATTTAGAAAGTTATTATGCAAAAGAAAGTGAAACAGAAGGTCTTCAAATTCTGAATACAAAAACACTTCACCTTGTTTTTCACCCAAATCAGTTATTCTCTTTCCAAGTGAATATATCAGTTAACAGTTTACAGTGCTTACAACTGACTAATATTAAGTTGAATAATGACAACTGTCAGGTTTTAATTAAATTTCTATCAGAACTCAGTAGAGGTCCAACTTTACTGAATTTTACTCTCAAACATGTGGAAACAACTTGGAAATGCTTGGTTAGAGTTTTTCAGTTTCTTTGGCCCAAACCTATAGAACATCTCAATATTTACAATTTAACAATAGTTGAAAGCATTGATAAAGAAGATTTTACTTATTCTAAAACAGCACTGAAAGCACTGAAAATAGAGCGTGTTATAAACAGAGTTTTTATTTATTCACAGACAGTGTTATATACATTTTTTTCTGAGATGAACATTATGAAGTTAACCCTATCAGATACACCTTTTATACACATGCTTTGTCCTCAGACATCAAGCACATTTCAGTTTTTGAACTTTACCCAGAATGTTTTCACAGATAGTGTTTTTCAAGATTGTTCCAAACTAGTTAGATTGGAAACACTTATCTTACAAAAGAACAAATTAAAAAACCTTTACAAAGTAGGTCTCATGACTAAGCATATGACATCTTTGGAAATATTGGATGTTAGCTGGAATTCTTTGGAATATGATAGACATGATGGAAATTGCACTTGGGGTGGGAGTATAGTGGTGTTAAATTTGTCTTCAAATATACTTACTGACTCTGTTTTCGGATGTCTACCTCCTAAGGTCACGGTACTTGATCTTCACAATAACAGAATAAGGAGCATTCCTAAACCAATCATGAAACTAGAAGCTTTGCAGGAACTCAATGTCGCTTCCAATTCTTTAGCCCACCTTCCTGACTGTGGTGCTTTTAGCAGCCTTTCCGTACTGATCATTGACCATAATTCAGTTTCCAGCCCATCAGCCGATTTCTTCCACAGCTGCCAGAAGATTAGATCCATGAGAGCAGGAAACAATCCATTCCAATGTACATGTGAGCTAAGAGAATTTATCCAAAGTATAGGCCAAGTATCAAGTGAAGTGGTAGAGGGTTGGCCTAATTCTTATAAGTGTGACTATCCAGAAAGCTATAAGGGAACCCCACTAAAGGACTTTCACGTGTCTCAGTTATCCTGCAACACAGCCCTGCTGCTTGTCACCATTGGGGTCGCTCTGCTGGTGTCGACTGTTACTGTGACTGCCCTCTGTATGTACTTTGATCTGCCCTGGTATCTCCGGATGGTGTGTCAGTGGACCCAGACCCGGCGTAGGGCAAGGAACATACCCTTAGAAGAACTCCAAAGAAACCTCCACTTCCATGCTTTTATTTCATACAGTGAACGTGATTCTGTCTGGGTGAAGAATGAACTGGTACCTTACCTAGAAAAAGAGGATATAAAGGTTTGTCTCCATGAGCGAAACTTTGTTCCTGGCAAGAGCATTGTGGAGAATATCATAAACTGCATTGAGAAAAGTTACAAGTCCATCTTTGTTTTGTCTCCCAACTTTGTTCAGAGTGAGTGGTGTCATTATGAACTCTACTTTGCCCACCACAATCTCTTTCATGAAGGATCTAATAACTTAATCCTGGTCTTGCTGGAACCCATTCCACAGAACTGCATTCCCAGCAAGTATCACAAGCTGAAGGCTCTCATGACACAGCGGACTTACTTGGAATGGCCCAAGGAGAAGAGCAAACATGGACTTTTTTGGGCTAATATTAGAGCTGCTTTTAACATGAAGTTGACATTAGTTGCTGAAAACAATGATGCAGAAACTTATAAAAAGTCAGGAAATTAAAGAAACCATCATTAACTTGGATTCTGATGAACATGATGGTTTTAAGTTTCTGTCTAGATGATACCTCTATTATATCTACACATTCTCGGAAGACTTAATGATAACTAGGTTTCAGCTAAGCTTGGAAACAAGGCTGCATGCTGAGGTGGTGCTCAAATTTGTTACAGGTAGCTCAGTCTCTTCTGGTTCAACCATTCTGTTGAACTCGAGTGGAAACACTCGAGTAAATGGTCATTCAGGGAACTTTCCTCTCCCTTCTCCTTTCCCAAATGGCTTCTGTATGAGCAGGGGTTTATGAGACTTTATGGCAGCAAGGAAAGTCAGCCTCAGAATTATACCCAATGGCTCTTGGAGTGTCTCATTGAACTCTGGGTGAACTTTGTCACCCTGTTCAACTTTGAAGCTTGGGAAAAACTGAGACTAGTGATGGAAAATAAAGAATTTTTTGTTCACATCTGAGTAAATTATTAAATTTCTGACCTTGTCACACAAATATGCAGTTAACCAGTGGGGACTCATGATATATACANATATATATAATATTATATATAATAATTTATATATAAAAAGGGAAATGCAGTTGAGCCTTGAACAACATGGCTTTGAACTACATGGATCCCCTTGTACATGGACTTTTTACAGTACCGTACTCTAATTATATTTTCTCTTCCTTGCAACTTTCTTAATGTTTTCTTTTTTCTAGTGAATTTCTTATAAGAATACAATATTTAATACATCTAACATACAAAATATATATTAATTGTTTATGTTATCGGTAAGGTTTCTGGTCAACAGGAGGCCCTTAGTAATTAAGTTTTGGGGATGTTAAGAGTTATACACAGATTTGTGACTACACAGTGGGTCAGCACCCCTAACCCCCAATATTGTTCAAGGGTCAACTGTATAGCCTTTAGTCACAGGTTGTTAAGGACAAAGACGTGGATGTATTTATTTGCAAAGGTAACTCTGAGCCATATTTATTTGTAACTGGTTATTGAATAGGACTTTTCTGGCTGTCTTAGAGTTTTAGCAAATGCCTCAAAGCTGACAAAAAGCAATAAATGCCACATTTCAAGTGGAGATATTAGACATAGCCAGGCTGGATAAATTAAAAAATAGCATAAAGAGACCGGTAACTACCAACCCATATTACCCATCTCCATAATAGACTCAAAAGGATGGTTAAATAGTCATTAAGTAGAGACCTATTATTAAGAGACCTATGGGAAGATTGCTTTGGATTGCTTTGGATTTCTTCCAAAGGTAAATGAGAGGGGCTCTAAACATAATATAAAAGTACTCTAGGGGTGCCTGGGTGGCTCAGTCGTTAAGCATCTGACTTCAGCTCAGGTCATGATCTCAAGGTTCATGGGTTTGAGCCCCACATCAGGCTCTGTGCTGACAGCTCCAGAGCCTGGAGCCTGCTTCGGATTCTGTGTCTCCCTATCTTTCTGCCCCTCCCCCATCACTTGCATGTGCTTTCTGTCTCTCTGTGTCCCTCAAAAATAAACAAACATTAAAAAAAAATTTTTTTAAGTATTCTGGCATCCCACTCTCAGCCTGGGTCTTGTAGAATAACAAGAGTACAGAGGTTCAGTGCATGATGTGAGAGCTCTTGGAAGAGCTTGATGAGTATCCCTGGGAGTTTTGTGTCTGGGGTGGGCATTGTGCACATACAGATTGGTAAAGAATGTTTTACAAATATAGATGCTTGATAAATATTTGTTGAAATGAATGGATGAGTGCTACCCCCCTGGACAATTCAGTAGGTGAGAGGTTGACAGGGGTAGCCCAAAATGGCAAAATGAGGAGAGAAGAGAAGCAGTGATTGCAACCCGACTTCCACTTTTTGGCATGGCAAAGTCTGTGAATTTCTTGTAGACCTTGTTGACTGTGGGAAGGATGGGTGGGCTTGAGCTGTCATGATGAGACTTCAACCACCAGGTCTCGTGGCAGCCTGTTTGCAAAGGGACTATAGTAGTAGAAGCCATAGTGTTAGGGGGAAGAGGTGTATGGAGGGGCAATTGCTGCAAGCCATCAGCCAGAGAATATGCCCCTGAATCAAGGAACTGTGCAGTGTGGGGTCCACCTGAGTCCTCTGAATAACCAACAAATGCATTCTGTGAAAGAGACAACATTTGGACCCTGCCATAGTAAGAGTTGACACCATGGCTTGTCTGCCTTACCCAATAGTTAAATGTAGGGATATTGGCTCCTCTTTGTCTAGTATGCTCTTCTCTTGCAGTGGTCTGGGCACATCCAGAATATAAAGAAGGCAGAGAAGATGGTGGAAGAATAAAGAAACTGACCACACTTATTCCCTGTTTCACTGCAAGAAAGACCTGAGATAGAGCCAAGCAAAATTTTGAATTAGATGTGAGATTGATGTTAATTGGACTGTCCCGGACATTTTAATGCCTGATATAGAGGTGCAATTATCAAAACGATACGTCACTAAAATCTATGGCATCTGCCCAAGATTCAGAGTAGATTCTGAATAGATCCCCATAATGGGAGATTCTACAAAACCTGGTTGTAAGGCAGTGGTTAGAGAAAAAAATAAAGCCCTTCCCTTCTGGAGTTAGCCCATTCAATAATAACTAAATGAGTTTATTTAATAAATAATAAACCATTTTGTAATTAATAATTGAAATAAGCTTTAATGGAATTTTATTAGAGTCATCTTCTATTGGCATTAGCTCTCTTCAAGAGAGCGCTTACTTTCTTTCACAGGACCTCTCTCAAATTATAAATTTTCCTTAGCCTCTGTTGGACTGTTTTCTAAACCAACAAAACAAAACAAAACAGCAAACAACAAACTATGTCACACATTTTAAATGATCAAATATTTTTCAATGGTTTCAATCTATTTCCCAGAGAGTATTGTTGACATTGAAAAGATAGAACTTTGATATTTAGGGGTGCCTGGGTGGCTCAGTTGGCTGAGCATCTGGCTGTTGATTTTGGCTCAGGTCATGATCTGACAGGCCAAGAGTTGCAGCCCCATATCAGGTTCTGCACTGACAGTAAAGACCTGCTTAGGATTCTCTCTCTCACTCTCTCTGCCCCTCCCCCACTTGTGTGCGCACACACATGCTTTCTCTCAAAATAAATTAATAAACTTTAACATTTTTTTAATTTTTAAAAAATGTTTACGTATTTATTTTGAATGAGAGAGAGAAAGACAATGAGCAGGGAAGGGGCAGAGAGAGAATCTCAAGCAGACTCCATGTTGCCTGTGCAGAGCCCCACAGGGTTCAATCCCATGACCTGAGCTGAAATCAAGTCAATTGCCCAACTGACTGAGTTACCAAGGCACCCCTAGAGCCATTTCTTTTTAGATAAATATTTTTTATCTCTACAAATTTTACCTTCTCTGCTGAATTCCTCTGGTTGCAAATGGCAGATACCAACCTGAGAAAGGAGATGGTGATTTCAAGGATATAGAGGTGTCTTGCAGAACCCAAAGGCAGGGACAACAGCTGAGCTCCATGAAATTTGAAAGCAGAAGTGGTAAACTTCCCAAATTCTCTCTCTCTGATCTCTCCACCCCAGACCAATTAACTTTGGTGGGGGTAAGAATGGGGGTCAAGGAGGGGAAGTGGAATTGTCTGCCTTACGACCATTATCAAGGAGGGTGGTGTATGGATCTGCTAAGGCTGACATAACAGATTACCACAGACTGGGTGGACTTTCTTGTCTTTGGTTTTAGATCCAAGTCATAGGAAAAGGTCCAGTCAATACCCTATTATGTAATCAGTGGAACCAATGGATGGGAAGGGAAATTGAAATTGTTGGTAGGCTAGTGAATTATATAGTAGATGAGCAACTTAAAACTCTATCTTAAATTTGGATTAAATAATCATAAAAAAGACATATCATTCATAGTAGCAGAAGAAAAGGCAGAGAACAATGGCATGGATTTATGTCCATTGGTTAAGAAAGTCTACTTCATGGATATAACCTAAAGAAATAGTTGTTCAGACACACCCTAAGGAAATGTATGAAGATGCTGCTTATGGCAGAATTGTTTATAATAGCAAAAACTGAAAACAACTTAGGGGTGCCTGGGTGGCTCAGTTGGTTAAGCATCTGACTTTGGCTCAGGTCATGATCTCACGGTTTGTGGGTTCAAGCCTCATGTAGGGCTCTGTGCTGACAGTTCAGAGCCTAGAGCCTGCTTCAGATTCTGTCTCCCTTTCTCTCTGCCCCTCCCCCACTCAGGCTCTGTTTCTCTCTCTCTCTCAAAAATAAATAAACATAAAAAGATTTTTTTAATGTTTTATTTATTTCTAGGAGAGAGAGAGAGAGAGAGAGCGTGAGCAGGGGAGGGTCAGAGAGAGAGGGAGTCACAGACTCTGAAACAGGCTCCAGGCTCTGAGCTGGCAGTCAGCACAGAGCCCGACGCGGGGCTCGAACCCACGAACCACGAGATCATGACCTAAGCGAAAGTCGGACACTTAACCGACTAAGCCACCCAGGCTCCCCTAAAAAGATTTTTTATAAAGAAAACAACTTAAATACACAAAAACAGATGACTGGTTAAATACATTGTTAATTAAAATATGTATTGTAAATAAAATGGAATATTATTTAGCCAATACTAAAGTTGTAGATGATGATGAGAACAAAGGATAAAAGAAATGTGGAGAAAATTAAATTTCCTTACAACTTGGGGCCCACTGACAAATACTGAGACAGGCGAGCAGGACACTCCTCAAGGAATTCACAACTGCTCTAACTTTAATGCTTTGCTAGAAGCCAAACACAACCTTAGCTTGACAATAGCCAGATCTCCAGGATCCTGTAGATCTTCTTTAACATATGAAAATCCTTTTGGAAATTTCTTTGTCTTTACCAACCCCTCCCCCCAAACTTAAAAGTATGTAATCAATCTTTCCTCACAATCACAGCACAGCTCTTTCTGTCTACAGGCCCTGTCCCTGTGCTTTAATAAAAACACCTTTGCACCAAAAGTGTCTCAAGAATTTTTTCTTGACCATTCACTCCTGGCCCAGATCACATCAATAGATAGATATCTACTGACATAAAAAGATATTTATGATGTGTTATAAATTAAGAAGAGCAGATAACAAAACAGCATACAGTCTAATGTCATCTGTGTGTGTGTGTGTGTGTGGTGTGTGTACAAACATTCTGAACAGCAATTTGACAGCAGGCATCAAGAGCCTAAATCATGTTTGCTTACATAAAAAAAATCTGCATGGGGGGTGCCTGGTTGACTCAGTCGTTTAAGTGTCCGACTTCGGCTCAGGTCATGATCTCACAGTTCGTGGGTTCAAGCCCCACGTCGGGCTCTGTACTGACAGCTAGCTCAGAGCCTGGAGCCTGCTTCAGATTCTGTTCCTCCCTTTATCTCTGACCCTCCCCTGCTCACACACACACGCACACACACACACACACACACTCTCTCTCTCTCTCTTTCTCAGAAATAAATAAAACAGTAAAAAAAAATTTTTTTTAAATCTGCATGGTTACTGTGGTAGGAACCCCTCCCTAAGGAGAACGAAAAAATTGAAGAAGAGAGAAGAGAAGACTTCAAGGTCACCTAGATATGAGTCCAGCTGCCTACATCCCCCATGTTCTTGTAAACTGAAACAACTTAATCAGACTACATGTTTATGTGTATTACCCTATATGGGAGACAAAGAAATAGAAAATGCATAAAAAACCCTATGCCATATGATGTGGGCCACTCAGTTGTTTTGGGTACGAACCCAACTGAGCGGTGCCGGCAAAATAAAGTTGCTTCCTGGAAAGAAAAGTCTCGGTGTCACGACTCTCTGAGCGAGAATCCTGCAACATTACTACAAAAATGATATTGGTTTATCTGTATATGGTGAGATTATTGTTGATTTTTTTCTTTTTATTGACTTATATTTTTTGATTCTCTTCAGTTAAGATATGTTACTTGGGAAATAAAAAAATTAAAATAACTAGCACACATGCACATATTTTTTTGACCTTGTTATAGAGAACTTTCTAGACCTAAAAGCAATGTAGCAAGGTGTAAGGCCACAAGTCTAAACGTCTAATCCAAACTGACTCCATGACAGGCTTTAAGTTTCCCCTCTAAACTAGAAGGCCTGAGTTTCGGCTTCCCTGAAACTATCAGGCAGTTACACATTGCCCAAGGCAGGAGAAACCACCCTTGCAGCACCCAATTAAGAAAGGCCAGCGACCACCCTCCACATTGTTAAGGGAGAGGCCTGGAGATAGAAACTGTAGATAGGACCCTGTTACCTAATGTTAAAGTTAAGACCCTAGGGTCGCTCTGTGATTGGTTAAATTTAAAGGTACTCTAAACGTTGTAATTGGATCCCGCCAAAAGTAACAAATACTCTAGACAATGTGTATGGTCAAACCCACTGTCAGTGATGTTGTATAATTATGACTGGATCACTGTTCCCATGTCACAACTTCTGCAACTCCCCCTTCTCAAACCCCATAAAGACCCTACTCTGCCCTTGTTCGGGGCTCTCAGCACGGATCCCCGGCGCTGGTGAGGTCTGTGAGCCTGAGCTCAAGCCCGTAATAAAGCCCTTTGCCTTTGCATGCGTGACTCGGTCTCCCTGGTGGTCTCTGGTCGGTGAGGATACTGCGATCTGGGTGTAACAAAGGTCTGCTGGAACTTGTTTGCATAGATTGTGAGAGCTTCCTGTTAAATACTCAGGAATTTTGCAAACAAGTCAGTTGGCAGCTAGAAATCAACCATAGTGGAAATATTTATACTGTAGATATTGGCAAATACTACAAATCAGGCTTTTTTGGGGGGTGCTGGTGGTGGTGAGTAACCTGGTTTACCAGCACACAACTGAATGACAGTGATAGCAAAGAAAAAGTCAATTTTCTTGTTTATATGAAAAATATGTATTTATTGGTTCAAAAGATCATGAAATGAAAAGTAAACAATGGGGGAAGATGTTTGCAAAAAATTTGACAGAAGGTGTCAGTGACATAAAATAGAATGCATAGTTAAATAGTAAAAACATAATCCTGCTAGAGAAATAGGCAAATGATGTGAACAGCGAATTCACTAAAAGATACAAATTGCCAATAAACCTGAATAAAGCCATCTGAGACATTTATAATAAAAGAAAATATATATGAAACATTAACAAGGTGTCACTCTTCATGTATGAAATTGTCTCCAAAATGCTACTTATGTGGAGAATGTGGAGAGTGAGTATTCTGACCCCCTTAGGGGCAGGTAGATTGGCACAAACTTAATGGAGAGCACTTTGGCAGTTATGTATTGAGAGCATAAAGTTGTCGATGCCCTTTAATTTATTCATTCCTTTCAAAAATGTTTCCTAGACAATAGTAGAAAATTCCAACCAAAATTGTGTACATAGGTGCTTGTTGACATTTTGTGACACTGAAAGAGGGAACCTTCCCTCAGGTAAATAGCTAGAGACAAGGCTGGCTTTGGCCTACGATTTACTCAGGTAGCAGTTTCAAAACTTTGGCTGGAAAACTTTCAGTAATTAAGGGAGAACTAATTAAAAGTCAAAATGCCATTTTTCATTCCCAGCTAGCTTGATAGGACACAATTTGAGCTTTAGGGACAGGTGGATAGGAGGAATGGCAGTGTGAGAGAGAGTAGGGAGGGAGGAGAAGAAGCAGAGGCACCCCCCAAACTAGGCACTGTGGTCATAGCACTATTCTTGTCCTTATTGATTAAGAAACCATACTGTCTACTCCTTCCTGATAAAAGCACTCAGCAAACAAGGACTAGATGGGAACTTTCTCAGCCTGCTAAAAAGCATCAATGAAACATTCCCAGCTGGCATTATATTTAATGGTGAAATACTCCACACTTTCCCTTCTAACATCAGGAACGAGATGAGCATGTCTGGTCTCAGCACGTCTATTTGACATTGTCCTGGAAATGCTAGCCATGACAATAAGGAAAGTGCGTGTTATAAAAAGCATGCATACTGGAGAGAAAGAAGATGATATTTTGCAGATGACACGATCTTGTTTGTAGAAAATATTTAGGAATCCACTACAAAACTAACTAAAACTAATAAGTGTATCAAGGTTGCAGAGAAGATATACAAAAGGCTAATCAACACATGAAAAGATGCTCAGCATCATTAGGGATCAAGGAAATGCAAATTGAAACCATAATGAAATACCACTTGATTCCCACTAAGAAGACTATAATAAAAGTCAGATAATAACTAGTGTTAGCAAGGAGGTGGAGAAATTGGAAGACTTTTACACTGCTGGTGGGAATGTAGAACTGTGCAGCTGCTTTGGAAACAGCCTAGAACTTTTCAAAAAGGCTAAACAGTTACCAAATGATGCATCAATTTCACACCTAAGTACATACCCAAGAGAAAATATGTCTATAGAAAAACCAGTACCCAAATGTTCACAGCAGCATTATTCATAAAAGCTGTTAAGTGTAAGCTTAATCCAACTGTCCTTCATCTGACAAGTAGATAAATAAAATGTGGTATATCCATACAATGGAAAATTATTTTGCAATAAAAAATGAAACACTGAGAGCAGCCTAATATGGGTAAATCTTGAAAACCAAGCCAAGTGAAAGAAACTAATTACAAAGAAGTACATATGGTAGACTCCATTTACATGAAATGTCCAGAATAGGCAAATCTACAGGGATTAGTACCATCTTAAGGTAGCTTTCCAAGACCAGCGCACATGCAGGTGTGGAGGGCGACAGCAAAGAGGTGTGGTGTTTCTCCTTAGAGTGATGAAATATTCTAAATTGATTGTGGTAACAGTTGCATAATTCTGTGAATATATTTTAAAGCCATTGAATTATATACTTTATTTTTTTAAATGTTTTATTTATTTCTGAGAGAGAGAGAGAGACAGTGTGAGCAGGGGAGGGTCAGAGAGAGAGGGAGACGCGGAATCTGAAACAAGCTCCAGGCTCTGAGCTAGCTGTCAGCACAGAGCCCGAAGGGGGGCTCGAACCCACGAACCATGAGATCATGACCTGAGCCAAAGTCAGACTCTTAACCCACTGAGCCACCCAGGCGCCCCTGAATTATATACTTTAAATGGGTGAACTTTTGTATGGTATGTGAATTATGTATCAATAAAGCTTTGTTTAAAAAAGGAGAAAAAAACAACTGCAGGTTATTTCTAAGAGGCAGGATATTTACAATGCCCTAGATCCAAAACAATGCCTGGGTCCGGAATTAGGGATGGGCAGAAACTGCTATTGAAAGAAGGTGAGGAGTGGCCTAGAGTCTAAGATATAGAGGCTCTATTGGAAGTTAGTTCTCTGGGCTGCTGTTAACTGGACTTAGCTTTGTCCTTATTTGCATAGATGTGATAATACTCCATCTAGACCTGGACTGTCTAATATGGTAGCCACTATCAAATGTGACCACTGAGCGCCTGAAATGTGGGTAGTCCAAATGGGATGTGCTGTAGGCATAAAACACACACTGGATTTTGAAGATTTAGAATAAAGCACATAAAAAATACCTCATTAATAATGTTTGAAATTGATTACCTGTTGAAATAATATTTTGTAGCTATTAGGTTAAATAAAGTGTTAAAAATTTTACAAACAGATTATATTCCTGCTAATTAAAGGTTTTTTTAGGACACATGGATCAGTGCACAAGTATGTACATTACAAGTGTGTGTTCATCCAATGACAACAGAGAGGGAAGAAGGAGGCAGGTGGACATTTAGAGTGGTGGGGGAATGTTTGAAGGGAAGCACAGAACTTCAGAGTGCTCAGGTGCTTGGCTTCCTGCCCTGTGGGCTTTCCTCTCTAGACCTGGTTCAAAGTCAATTACCTCTGGAAGCCAGGAGCTGAATTCTTCCTCAAAGACCATCCTCATCTTCAGTGAAGGGTCTGAGGGAAGAAATGGTAAGACTGGAGGAGGAAGAGGTTCATTCTTGCAGTTTCAGAAATATATTTATAGATACATTTCCCCTATGAAACAAAGTGTTGGAGGGAGGGGGATAGGAGGAAACAGAGAGACACACAGCATAGTAAAATTAAAAGAATACCCAAGTTCTGAGTTTAAAGAAGTTGGCCTTGCTCACTGGGTAAGAAAAAGCTGATTATAGCAAAAAATCGTATCCAGTCTATGACTACCCATCATACAATACTAGGCCGGGGACAAGTTCTGAGGCAGACAGATGGCATTTCTTAATTATATTTGCCTATTGTGGTGGTTCTCGATGAGGTTTTGGGTTGATAGTGACGGGTCCAGAGCCGACAACCAAGAATGAATTCTTGAAGATGTCTTTGGTGCGAAAAGGTGATTTTATTCAAGCAATGGGGACAGGACAGGTGGGCAGTAATAGCTGCCCCAGGACCATGAGGAGAGACTGGTTGAATACTACGGAGCTGGAGAGAGGTGAAGTCCAGGGGAAGTTTCCAATGAGATTTTCATACGCTAACGAAGACCCACAGGATACTGGAGGACTAGCCATTGTCAAGCTAAGGTTGTTTTTCCCTCTAGCAAATCATTAGCATTGAGACAGTAGGGAGTCCCTGGAGAAACAGCCTCAAGTGTTTGTTAATGGGCCACAGGTTATAAGGATATTTAATTTTTTCTTCCATTTCCTTCTGTCTTTGTTTCCCACATCAATCGTTGCTTTTTGTTATTTTAAAAGAGTGGTACTGTCAGAATGGATTCATACAGTGTGCAGGCAACTAACTGGAAGGAGAGGTCTTCAACCTTACTGTTAGATAGTATGTTTCTCATATAGAGTTTTAAAAAATAACTTTTTTTAAAGCTTATTTATTCATTTTGAGAGAGAGAGAGAGAGAGAGAGAGCGAACAAGTAGGGGAGGGGCAGAGAGAGATTGAGATTCCCAAGCAGGCTCTGTGCTGTCAGTGCAGAACCTGACTCGGGGCTCCACCCTCCGGAACCAGGATATCATGACCTGAGGTGAAATCAAGCGTCAGATGCTTCCACCCAGGTGCCCCTAAAGAATCACTTTTTGAATTAAGTTTGCAAATATCAATGGAAAAAGATTTGAGCACCAAATTGTTTTGGAAAACCAGTTTGTAAAAAAAAAAAAAAAGGGACATAGTTAACATCCATTCTCTATTAACACATGAATGATCTCACTTTAGGAGTTCTAGCCGAGTGTGGCTCTTGACCCCTCCCTCTTTAATAGTGGACGGATCAAAAGGCAAGTACAGAAGCAAAGCACCTGAAACACAGAGAGACTGGCTCTTCCTCTCTCAGCACAGCCGCTACTATATGAATTTTGAATTCAGCCAATAATCATCTGTGGTTTATTAACAGCACCTCTTTTACTTCATATGTAAAGAGCAGTCAGCTGTCTAGAGTGAAAGAGACACAAATTCTATTTTAATACAAGCCTATCAATTAACCCACCAGCCCATATTCTACATATGAATAGGAGAAAATTGGTTTACACTTCCTGTGTAATTTTAGTGGGTTTCAGTAGATGGCATAAAAGAGCTTTTCTCCCCACCCCCAATATTTAAATGTAGTTACCAGTGAAATAAATGTTCGAGGAAGTACTTAAATTTCCTGCGGATTGCCAATGCGACAGATGGGCAGACTGTGTTGGTAAGCAGCAATATATTTTTTAAATATCCTGTAGAAAGGAGATAATGGTTTAACTAGTGATCAGACACAAAAATCTCAAAAGTCTCTATGATTAAGAGACACTGTTGGTTTGGGGTGTTTTTCTAAGTGGGTTTTTTCTGAAACGTACTTACTGCGGTTTGCACTAGCGTTTGATTATCGGCTGTTCATCATAAGTCAAAGAAAGGGTTGGTTTTTTTTTGGTGTGTATTTGTTTTCCCTTAGATGACACCTCATCTCATGCATGGCTGGCTTTCGGGAGATATATGAGAGTTGGGAGATGAATATTTGGATGGCAACACCTCACCATTTTCTTACAGAGCTGCTCACTGTTTTTTCAGATGGCATTGTTCTTCATCCCATCCCTCCCCGTTTCTCCCTTTGCAATGAGAATGCTGCAGAAAATGGGGGTGTAGGTAAATTAGTCCTGGAGGCGGTGCTGTTCTATAATCCCTCTGTTTTATGGGCAGGTTTATTTTAATTTATTAGGGCTGCTCTGCTAGATCTTCTTTCCTGTTTTCTCAAGCCACTGAAACCATTCTGGGTGCTACTAGTCAGGTGGAATTGTAGATCTTGAAAATGTTTCCCAGGCTACACCCAATTTAATCAAAAGAATTGAAAGTGACTGCTTCTTGGGACGTCTGGGTGGCTTAGTCGGTTAAGCTTTTGACTCATAATTTCAGCTCAGGTCTTAATCTGGTTGGGGAGATGGAGCCCTGTGTTGCACTTCATGCCGTCAGCACAGATTCTCTCTGTCTCTCTCAAAATAAATAAACTTTAAAGAAAAGAAGTGCATCTTTACTATAAAAAGGAAAAGTTTACAAAACCACCTAGGAAACAAAGCCAAAAAACTCTTGAACTGGTTCTGATCCTTTCAACCTAACAGCTAGTTGGCCTTGTGGAGAGAACATTCGCAATTACTATTTGTGGTGCTGAGCTTAATAGGCCAGATTGATTGTATGGATTTTATCCATTAAGTCAAGTCAAAGTCCTGATTCAATTTCCCCAAGTCTCTAAAGATAATTCAAATAAATGTATTGATGCATTGTATCATATAGAGTGAGGCTAAATCTACATATTTTTTGATGTTTATTTAATTTTTATGGAGCACCTGTGTGGCTCAGTCAGTTAAGCCTCTGACTTCAGCTCAGGTCATGATCTCATGGTTCTTGGGTTCAGGCCCCACATTGGGCTCTGTGCTAAGAGCTCAGAGCCTAGAGCCTGCTTCAGATTCTGTGTCTCCCTTTATCTCTGCTCCTCTCCTGCTCATGCTCATGCTCTGTCTCTCAAAAGTAAATAAACACTAAATTTTTTTTAATGTTTATTTTTATTGGTGTATAAAATGCCACAGATTTCTGTACATTGATGTTATATCCTGTGACTTTGCTGAATTCATGTATAAGTTCTAGCAGTTCTATGGTGGAGTCTTGGGTTTTCCACAGAGTATCATGTAGTCTGTGCGGAGTGAAAGTCTGACTTCTTCCTTGCTGATTTGAATGCTTTTTATTTCTTTTTGTTTTCTGATTGCTGAGGCTAGAGTCCTAGTACTAGGGCTAGGTAAACCACCGTAGTGAGAGTGGACATCCTTGTTCCTGACCTTAGGGGGAAAGCTCTCAGTTTTTCCCCATTGAGGATGATATTAGAAGTGGGTCTTCCATATATGACGTTTATGATCTTGAGGTATGATCCTTCTATTCCCTACTTTCTTTAGGGTTCTTATCAAGAAAGGATGCTGTATGTTGTCAAATGCTTTCTCTGCATCTCTTGAGAGGATCATGTGGTTCTTATCCTTTCTTTTTTAATGTGATGTATCACATCGACTGAGTAGCAGATACTGAACCAGCCCTGCAGCCCAGGAATAAATCCCACTTGATCGTGGTGAATAATTCTTTTAATGAATTGTTGGATCTGGTTTGCTGGTATTTAGTTGAGGATTTTTGCATCTATTTTCATCAGGGAAGTTGGTCTATAGTTCTCCTTTTTAGTGGGGTCTCTGTCTGGTTTTGGAATCAAGGTAATGATGGCCTTATAAAATGAGTTTGGAAGCTTTCTTCTATGTCACTTTTTTGGAACCGTTTCAAAAGAGTACGTTTTAACTCTAAGTGTTTGGTGGAATTCCTCTGGAAAGCCATCCAGCCTTGGACTCTTGTTTTATGGGAGATTTTTGATTACTGATTCAATTTCTTTACTGGTTATAGGTCTGTTCAAATTTTCTATTCCTGTTTCAGTTTTGGTAATTTACATGTTTCTAGGAATTTGTCCATTTCTTCTAGATTGCCGAATTTGTTGGCATATAATTGCTCCTAATATTCTCTCATTATTGTTTGTATTTCTGTGGTGTTGGTTGTGGTCTCTCCTCTTTCATTCTTTTTGTTTTCCTCTTTTTTTTCTTTCATAGTTTATTGTCAAGTTGGTTTCCATATAATAGCCAGTGCTCATCCCAATAAGTGCCCTCCTCCGTGCCCATCACCCCCTTTCCTTTCTCCCTCACCCCCTTCAGCCCTCAGTTTGTTCTCAGTATTCAAGAATCTCTCATGGTTTGCCTCCCTCCCTCTCCCCAACTATTTTTTCCCATGGTCCTCTGTTAAGTTTCTCCTGATCCACCTATATGTGGAAACATATGGTATCTGTCTTTCTCTGCCTGACTTATTTCACTCAGCATAACACCCTCGAGTTCCATCCATGTTGCTGCAAATGGTCAGATTTCATTCTTTCTCATTGACATGTAGTATTCCATTGTAGAGATAAACCACATCGTCTTGATCCATTCATCCGTTGATGGACACTTAGGCTCTTTCCATGATTTGGCTCTTGTTAAGAGTGCTGCTATGAACATTGGGGTACATGTGCCCCTATGCATCAGCACTCCTGTATCCCTTGGGTAAATTTCTAGCAGTGATACTGCTGGGTCATAGGGGAGCTCTATTGTTAATTTTTTGTCTCCTCTTTCATCCTTGACTTTATGTATCTGGGTCCTTTCCTTTTTCTTTTTGATTAAGCTGGCTGGTGGTTTACCAATTCTGTTAATTGTTTCAAAGAACCAGCTTCTTGTTTCATTGATCTGTTCTACTGTTTTTTGTTTGTTTGTTTGTTTCAATAGTATTGATTTCTGCTCTAATCTTTATTATTTCCTATCTTCTGATGGTTTGGGGTTTATTTGCTACCCTTTTTCCAGCACTTTGAGGTCTAAGGTTAGGTTGTGAATTTGAGACTTCCTTATTTAGGAAGTCCTGGATTGCTATATACTTCCTCGTATGACTGCCTTTGCTGCATCCCATAGGTTTTGGGCTGTTGCATTTTCATTTTCATTGGCTTTCATGTACTTTTTAATTTCCTCTTTAATTTCTTGGTTAACCCATTCATTCTTCATTAGATTGTACTTTATCTCCAAGTATTCATGGTCTTTCCAAATTTTTTTTCTTGTGGTTGATTCTGAGTTTCATAGTGTTGCAGTCTGACAATATGCAAAGTATGATCTCTTTTTGTGCTTGTTGAGGGCTGATTTGTGTGCCATTATGTGATCAATTCTGGAGAATGTTCCATGTGCATTCGAGAAGAATGTGTATTCTGCTGTAGGATAAAATGCCCTGACTATATCTGTTAAGTCGATCCAGTCCAGTGTGTTATTCAAAACCATTCTTTCCTTGTCGATTTTCTGCTTAGATGATCTGCCCATTGCTGTACGTGGAATGTTGAAGTCCCCTACTATTATGGTATCGTTATCAATGAGTGTCTTTATGTTTGTGATTAATTGATTTGTATATTGGGGTTCTTCACGTTGGGGGCATAAATATTTACAATTGCTAGATGTTGGTGGATAGACCCCTTAATTATGATATAATACATTTCTTCATCTTTTGTTAGAGTCTTTATTTTAAAATATAGATTGTCTGATATAAGTACAGCTACTCCAGTGTTTTTTTGATGACCATTAGCATGATAGACTGTTCTCCATCCCTTCCTTTTAATCTACAGATGTTTTTAGGTCTAAAATGGGTCTCTTGTAAGCAGCATTTAGATGGGTCTTGTTTTCTTATCCATTCTAATACCCTATGTTTTGATTAGAGTGTTTAGTTCATTGACATTTAGAGTGCGTACTTAAAGATATGAGTTTAGTGCCATTGTGTTACCTGTAGAATTGGTGCTTCTGTTGATATTCACTGGTCCCTAGTTTTTGTTGCTTTTGCTCTTTTTGTTTTGTTTCATCTTTTCTTTACTCAAGGAGTTCCCCCTTAAAATTTCTTGCAGGGCTGGTTTAGTGGTTATGAACTTCTGTAGTTTTTGTTTGTCTGGGAAACTTTTCATCTCTCTTTCTATTTTGAATGACAGACTTACTGGATAAAGAATTCTTGACTGCATATTTTTCCTCTTCAGTATGTTGAATATATCCTGCCACTCCTTTCTGGCCTGCTAAGTTTCTGTGGATAGATCTGCTGTGAACCAGATCTGTCTTCCTTTATAGGTTAAGTACTTTTTCCCCCTTGATGCTTTCATAATTCTTTCAGGTCTGTGTATTTTGTGAATTTGACTATGATATGCTTAAGTGATGGTCAGTTTTTGTTGAATTTAATGGGAGTTCTCTGTGTTTCTTGGATTTTTGTCTGTTTCCTTGCCCAGATTAGGACAATTTTCCACTGTAATTTGCTCACACAAAAGTTCTGCCCCCTATTCCCTGTCTTTATCTTATGGGACGCCTTTGATTCAGATGTTATTCCTTTTTAATAAGTCACAGAGTTCTCTAAGTCTTCTATCATGCTCTTTTGCCTTTGTTTTCCTCTGTTTTTCTACTTCATTACTCTCCATAATTTTGTCTTATACATTGCTGGTTCACTACTCTGCTTCGTCCATCCTTGCCATTGTGGCAAGATTGCATCTTGGTTATAGCATTTTTAATTTTGTCCTGGCCAGATTTTACTTTTTATCTCTACAGAAAGGGATTCTTAGCTTTTCTCCATCCCAGCTAGTATTTTTTTTTTTACCGTGGTTCTAAATTCTAGTTCATACATATTGCTTATATCTGTGTTAATTAAGTCCCAGGCTGTCATTTCTTCCTGTTCTGTCTTTTGGGGTGAATTCCTTTATCATTTTGGAGGAAGAAAAAATTAATAAAATAAAAATTAAAAAATTAAACACAAAACAAATCAAACAAAGGAAGTTAGATCCTAGGCGTGTTTTGGTTTGCTTGTTGAAAGAAGCTTGATGGAATACAGAAAAATGGTAAAGAAAACCAAGGAAAGAAAAAAAAAGTTAAGAAATTTAAAAATTAAAAAAAATTTTTAGTAAAATAGAATAAAATGAAATAAAAAATGAAATAGAATAAAAAATTAAAACTAATAAAGAATAAAGTAAATAATTAAACTTTTTAATTAAAAAAGAATAGAAAAATAAAACTTTCTCTTTATAGAAGATAAAGAAAAGAAAAAGAAAGCAATTTAAATAAAAACAGAAGCAAAAGAAAATGAATAAATAAACCAGCAAACAGAATGAAACCTAAGTGAAGTTACATTCAATTTCCCCTAGAACTGAAACTATGAACTATGTCCTAGAACCGGACACTTTGCAGGTGGAGGGACTTGTGCTTGTCTTCTAGGGGGTGTTCTTGGAGAGCACAGTTGGTGAGGCTTAGTATAACAGCTCCCTTCTCCATTAGGTGGCACTGCCTCGCTTACTGGGGTGGATCAGCATGGCAGACATGCCCATGGACATGTGCATGCATGGGAGAGGTGGAAATGGCTTCACCCAGCTCCGTTTCTGGCACAGGAACTTCACACTCACTGATCCATGATTAAGCACCCCTTCTTTGTCTCCGGCCTGTGTCCACTCCCCTCTAACCTGTCTGTGTCCAAGCCATCCACCTGCTAAGTGGCATCTCCCTCCAGAATTTTATCTCAGATAGGCTGTGTTTTAAAACCCCACACTTCAGAGATCTATGCAGCTTGGACCCATGCTGACTCTCTGGGGGAGGGTCTCACAGAGCAATGGCTGGGTACTAGCTTGCCCCAGAAAACGTTTGTGAGATCACACAGTAGCAGAAGTTCAGAGATGATAGCAAATCACAACATATAGCTGGTGCCAGATTTCACCTCACTTTGGAGTCTTTGTCCCAATACCAGCAAACATGGCTGCTTTCCAGGGTCCGCTGGCACATTTGCCTTTGGGGAGGATGTCTGGTCTCTACAAAATGCTCTCCAAGCAGGGGAACTGCATCTCCCCATATTGCACATGGACTCCTCAGATGCTGCTGTCTGCTTCTGGGGATTTGCCCTACTTCCTCACCAGAGCACCACCAGTCACTGAGCTCCACAACTTCAGACTCTGTGCGTGTTTATAGAATCTTGGTGTTATTGAAACCCTCTCCTTTCGTCCCATCAGTGGTTTTGGAGAACATATTTCTTGTTCAGTTCCCTGTGAGTGTTTTCACTCTTTCTCTCTCTCTCCAACTACTTTAGAGGTAGTGTTTTTCCTTCATTCTCCTGATGCACTGCACACTCCTCCTTTCTCTGCCTTCTCTCTGCCAAAAGATCTCCTTACCCTCTGTGGCTTTTCTCTCCCCCAGTTCACCTTTCCACACCATGTACCTGCCAAGTTCTGTGGCTCAAGTTATGCAGATTGTTGTGTCAATTCTCAGATCAATTTCCTAGGTGTACAAACTGGTTTGGTGCTGATGTAGTTGCATTTCAGAGATGAGATGAGCTGAGGGTCACCATGCTGCTCCACCATCTAATATCCTCCCTTCCTACTTTTATTCTTGATTCGTTTATTCTGCTTAATTTTTCCATATGTTATTTATTACTGCATGAAATTATGTTTAGTCATTTGTTTTCTGTCTACTCACCAGATAATAAACTCTTTGAGAATTAGGGCTTTATTTTGTTCATTGCTTTATCTATAATTTCTAAAACGTGGCCAGTAGATTATCAATAAATACTGGATGAATAAACAAATGGATGAATAAATGGATTTTCTGAGAGACCTTTAATCATTTTCTAATTACTTTCTGAATAAGACCAAAGTTAGGCATGAAACCATGTGTAAATAGGAGAAAGTAATTCAAGAAAAGCCTGAATTAAACCCCATGTGAAAGGAACTTTTCAGAAAGCCATGAGGTGGTGCATGTCAAAAGTAGAAGATACACCAGCTGTGAATCCTAGCTTGAGTTCTCTATGATCTTGGGAAGGTTGTGGTCAGTGGACTTTCCATAAATATGTAAAACTGTCTGTATTAGTTTCCTGTGGGTGCTATAAAAAATTACTATAAACTTGGTGGCTAAAAACAACAGAAATTTATTCTCTCATGGTTCTGGAACCAGAAGTCTAAAATCAAGGTGTTGGTAGCACTAAGCTCTAAAGCCTCTTTCAGCTTCTGATAGCTATCAGCATTCCTTGATTTGTAGCTATATTTGCTCCAATCTCTGCCTCCATCTTCAAATGTCCTTCTCTGCATCTCTATTATCTCCATCAAATATCCCTCTACCTTTCTCTTATAAGAACACTTGTCACTGGGGGCGCCTGGGTGGCTTAGTCGGTTAAGCGTCCGGCTTTCGCTTAGGTCNGCCTTTCTCTTATAAGAACACTTGTCACTGGATTTAGAGACCACCTGGATAATCCAAGATGATCCCCTTATCTAAAGATCCTTAACTTAATTATCTGTACAAAGATCCTTTTTCCAAATTAGGTAATATTCACAGTTTCTGATGATTAGGACAGGGTTACAAGGTGGACATATATTTTGGGTGGCATCACCATTCAACCCATTACACCATCCATATTCAAAGTTATTTGGTTAGAGGTAGTATAATTGTTTATCAATATGTATATTTCTCTGGTATCAGATTGTGTGACTTCAAAGAATGTAGCCTTCATTTTATGAGTCTGTAGGAAAAAAATGTTTCATGCCAGTCATGCCTAGTTTACTACAATTATTTAAAGTGGTTTTGTTTTGTTTTGTTTTTTAGGATCTGTACCTGTATCAAGATGCTCTAAAGGACAGCAACAATGCTTAGGAATGTCTAATATTACAAAATGATGAAAACTAATTCTAGCATCTTACATTTTACCATCATCTTCATGTTACTACTTGAGATCAGAATCCAACTGACTGATGAAAGTGAATTTTTAGTTGATAGATCACAATCAAATCTCTTTCATGTTCCCAAAGACCTATCCCTGAAAACAACAGTCTTAAATATATCACAAAACTATATATCTGAGCTTCAGACTTCTGACATCATATCACTATCAAATCTGAGGATTTTGATAATGTCTCATAACAGAATTCAGTATCTTGATATTAGTGTTTTCAAATTCAACCAGGAATTGGAATATTTGGATTTGTCCCACAATGAATTAGGGAAGATTTCTTGCCATCCTACTGTGAACCTCAAGCATTTAGACCTCTCATTTAATGCATTTGTTGGCCTGCCCATATGCAAAGAGTTTGGCAACATGTCTCAACTAGAATTTCTGGGGTTGAGTGCCACACAATTACGAAAATCTAGTGTGCTACCAATTGCTTCTTTGCATATAAGTAAGGTTTTACTGGTCTTAGGAGACACTTATGGGGAAAAAGAAGACCCTGAGAGCCTTCAAAATTTTAACACAGAAAGTCTACACATTATTTTCCCCAGAAGAAAAGAATTCAATTTTATTTTGGATGTATCAGTCAGCACTGCAGTAAGTCTGGAACTTTCCAATATCAAATGTGTGCTAGATGATAATGGATGTTCTTATTTCCGAAATGTTCTGTTAAAACTTCAGAATAAATCAAGGATATCAAGTCTTACTTTAAACAACATTGAAACAACTTGGAATTTTTTCATTATGATCCTCCAATTGGTTTGGCATACAAGCATAGAGTATTTCTCAATTTCAAATGTAAAACTACAAGGTCACCTTAACTTCAGACATTTTGATTATTCTAACACTTCAATGAAGGCCTTATCAATACAGCAACTTGTCACTGATGTGTTCAGCTTTCCACAAAGGTATATCTATGAAATCTTTTCAAATATGAACATCCAAAATTTTACAGTGTCTGGTACACACATGGTCCACATGGTTTGCCCATCCCAAATTAGCACGTTTTTATATTTGGATTTTTCTAATAATCTCTTAACAGACATGGTTTTTAAAAATTGTGGAAAGTTGACTAAGTTGGAGACACTTAGTTTACAAATGAATCAACTAAAAGAACTTGCAAATATAGTTTATATGACCAAGGAGATGAAGTCTCTTCAACAATTGGATGTTAGCCAGAATTTGCTAAGGTATGATGAAAATGAAGGAGATTGTTCTTGGACTACAAGTTTATTAAGTTTAAATTTGTCTTCAAATATACTTACTGACTCTGTTTTCAGATGTCTACCTCCTAAAGTCACGGTACTTGATCTTCACAATAACAGAATAAGGAGCATTCCTAAACCAATCATGAAACTAGAAGCTTTGCAGGAACTCAATGTCGCTTCCAATTCTTTAGCCCACCTTCCTGACTGTGGTGCTTTTAGCAGCCTTTCCGTACTGATCATTGACCATAATTCAGTTTCCAGCCCATCAGCCGATTTCTTCCACAGCTGCCAGAAGATTAGATCCATGAGAGCAGGAAACAATCCATTCCAATGTACATGTGAGCTAAGAGAATTTATCCAAAGTATAGGCCAAGTATCAAGTGAAGTGGTAGAGGGTTGGCCTAATTCTTATAAGTGTGACTATCCAGAAAGCTATAAGGGAACCCCACTAAAGGACTTTCACGTGTCTCAGTTATCCTGCAACACAGCCCTGCTGCTTGTCACCATTGGGGTCGCTCTGCTGGTGTCGACTGTTACTGTGACTGCCCTCTGTATGTACTTTGATCTGCCCTGGTATCTCCGGATGGTGTGTCAGTGGACCCAGACCCGGCGTAGGGCAAGGAACATACCCTTAGAAGAACTCCAAAGAAACCTCCACTTCCATGCTTTTATTTCATACAGTGGGCATGATTCTGTCTGGGTGAAGAGTGAATTACTACCAAACCTAGAAAAAGAAGACCTAAGGATTTGTCTCCATGAGCGAAACTTTGTTCCTGGCAAGAGCATTGTGGAGAATATCATAAACTGCATTGAGAAAAGTTACAAGTCCATCTTTGTTTTGTCTCCCAACTTTGTTCAGAGTGAGTGGTGTCATTATGAACTCTACTTTGCCCACCACAATCTCTTCCATGAAGCTTTTGATAACTTAATCCTGGTCTTGCTGGAACCTATTCCACAGTATTCCATTCCCAGTAGTTATCACCAGCTCAAAAATCTCATGGCACGAAGGACTTACTTGGAATGGCCCAAGGAGAAGAGCAAACGTGGACTTTTTTGGGCTAATCTAAGAGCATCTATTAATATTAAATTGATGGACAAAGCAAAAAAAATAGATCACATGTAGATTGAAAAATGTCTGCTGCTTTTGGAAGTTCCAACCATGACTTTATTTTCATCAACAGAAATGTAAATGCAATTTTGAATGTGTGATATGTATAAAAATACATACTTTCAGGCCCCAGTTCATTTAGATCTGGTAATGAAAATTAATGAAATAATTTTAATTTAAGTTGTTAATGTCTAACACATAAGGAACTCATCTTTTCTTCTTTTCTTTTTTCTTTCTTCCTCTAGAACTGAATTCATTGAATTTGTCATGTAATCAAGAGAAGTAGCTATTTAAACAACTTTAATTTCTATAGCAGATATCTATAGCTGTTGGCGCCCTTATCATTTCCATTCAGGTTTACCCCTTATATGTTGAAAGCTGCTTATTGCTAATGCTGCAGACTCTTTGCCTGAAGGATTTTCTCCTGGCCGTGATAATCCACTTTGCTCACACAAGGGGCAATTTAGAAATGCTGGAGGTTTTTCTTAGAGGGAGCTCTCAACCAATGTCAGGAGGAGAAGTGGCAGATAAATACCCCAAATTTCTCACCCATTTGGGAGATAAATCTGGGGTGTGCTTTATACTATCTCTGAGTTCCCCCAGTAGAATGGATTTCTAATTCTCCATGGTAGAAACAGCTTATTAAGTGTATGTTTTTATTGGCTTCCTTTCTCATATCCTCATTCCTCCAAGGGTGTTTCCTGAGGCCACCTCTCAAACTACTTGTAGTTGAATGATTGTCTCAGGGTCTGCATTTGGAGGAACCCAAACCAAGAGTGAGTTACGTCTCGTGTCAAATGGAAATTCTGAATCATGTTTTTTTGTGGCTTGAGATCTTGCTGAGATTCTAGTTGCCTAACCTAGCATGCATGGGAATCTGCTCTTTTGATCAGAAAGAGGAATACTGTCCATGTGTACAGTTTCTATACATAGCATTCTTGTCTTTAAGAACTATTAAAGTAGGGCATGAACAGATTGGAACAGTGCAAGGAATGGACCATATTAGACATTTTTTTCTAGCATAATTTTATATTTTTTATATCCATCAATAATTCTGTCTGTCCTTATAGTCTAACTGCCAGCTCTGAGAGCTGTAGTCAGATAGCATCTTTTCATAGCTGCGCCATGTATCCCTCACTTTATTCCCTGTGGCTTCATTAATAGCACTGCACATAATGTTTGTAGAAGTCTGTTCAACCATTCTGGTATATGCATAAATCTGGAAGTGCTGGAGATACACCTTAAGGAGACTCTTGACCACATAAGGGATAGGACCTATTAGAAAAATATTGCTGTCTTTTATTCTTGGGTAAACATTATTATGTTATACACTATTCCTCAATGAGTTCCTGGTGGGACTGAGGCTTGCTTACTCTGAGATTGGTTTTTCTTCTTTGTTTCATTCTTCTCAGTCTCCTTACTCTTGAGCCCTGAGATTACTTCTCCAAACAAATGACCTGCACACAAAGCTCTTATCTCAGTCTCCATGTTTGGAAGAATAAACCCAAATAACACTTACCTGTACTAGTTGCTTCTTGACTAATTTACTTAAAATCGATCAGAGCATATTACATAAAGCCAGATAAGTAAAATAAAAATCAAAGAAACAAAAATATACAATGGTATTTCAGAACTAATTAGATTCTTAGAAGTGAAAGTTTTCTCACTGGGCACTGAAGGAAGACTTTAACTTTGGATTTTTCAAAGTATGATGATAAGAAGTGGAAAGGCCATTCTAAATAGAGAGATGACAGGAACAAAGACAGGAATACCCAGGCCTATTTTGGGACTAGTGTCCCAATTTGACTAGGCCCTTTAATTTATGAAAAACGACAGTGAGATATAATCACGAAAAGTTAGATTAAGATCATGTTATCAAAGGTCTTGAAAAGTTAAGCTATGGAGTTAGAACTTAGGGAACTCATAATTTAAATTCCTATGAGGTATTATAGCAGAAAGGAAATTAAAATTATGAAATATATGCTTAAAAATGTATAAAAGCTTTTGTTCTGTAATGGAAGTTGCAACAGTTGTTAGGACTGAATTTTTCTTCTCTAGGATGATTGTACTTCCATTTGAATTTCAAGATTTCATACCCAAGCTTCAATACTCAGCACTAGTTGTGTGTTAGTTTGCTAGGGCTGGTGAAAACAGTACTACAACCTGAGTGGCCTAACCAGTATAAATGTGTTGGCTCACAGTTCTAGAGCCTTGATGTCCAATATCAAGATATCGGCAGTGTTGGTTCCTTTCAAGGGGTGGGAGGGAAGGATCTGTTCCAGGCCTCTTCTCCTTGACTTATAGATGACCATCTTTCTGTCTCCTCACTTTGTCTTCCTTTTATGTCTGTTTCCAAACTCCCCCACACCTTTAAAAAAGATTTTATTTTTAAATAATCTCTACAGCCAATGTGGGGCTTGAGCTTACAATCCTGAGATCATGTATTCTACTGACTGAACCAGCCAGGTGCTCCAGATTTCCCTTATTTTAAATAAGTATTGCCAAGAATATTGGACTAGGGACAATTCTAATGACCTCATCTTAACTAATAACATCTACAACAACTCTATATCCAAATAAGGTCATGTTCTGAGGTACAGGGGTTTAAGACTTCAACAAATGAATTGTGAGGAGCCCAATTCAACCCATTGCATCTTGAACTCTAAAAAAGTCCTTAAGGAGAGTAATAGAGTCAGTTAAAGTTTATCTAACAAATTCAACATTTTAAGAATAGCAGTTTGATCCATCCTGAATATAAATATCTGATCTCAAATATTTTAAGGAGGCTGCTAGAAGTTGAAATTGTATTGTTGGAATCCAAAGAATTCCAAATTGAAAGACGAAGAATTCAGGTCAGGTCAATTTATGAAGAAATATATAGTAATGGAAATAATAAAGATTTCACAGGTAAATGAGAATATTGCAGAATGGGTAAATATTCAAGCTCTGATTCAGAACATTTGGGTTTCAGTTGTAGCTCCATTACTTACATTGCTTACTTGCAATTGACCTTGAATAATTTATTTAAACTTTCTAGGCCTAAATTTCATCATTTGTAAAATATACTCTTAGAGTACCTAGCCAAGACCTTTAGACCTTGATATGAATTAAAGACTGGTTACAATATATCCTCCCAAATGCAGAGTTTACTTGGCAAGTTTCCAAATGGGTTCTACTGAAGCCTTTTTACTAAGATTGGGGTAAGAGGGAGCACATCTGACATCTCCTTGAGGATAAATGGAACTCATAATACACCCAAAACTCTCCAAAAATCCTCTTCTAATCTTTAACTCCTCTCAGACTTTCCAACCCCATTTATTGGCTGGAAGTCAGCAAAGGATTACAAAACCTGTTATCTAATCTCACACTTCACTCCAGAAGCCATAACAAATTGAGATTAAAATTGTCCCATTTTTATCAGCCTGTTATACTAATGAAATTGCTATGAAATCGTCATTTTATATAGTGATAATAAGAGGCCAAAATTTTTGGCAATACATATCAAGGGCTTTAAAATAATTCTATATGTGTATAGGATGGTTTCATATGTTAAAAATATGTAGACCTACTGGGAATTTATCCAAGGGATATATGTATGCTGCTTTGAAGGGACACATGCACCCCAATGTTTATAATAGCACTATCAACAATAGCCAAAGTATGGAAAGAGCTCAATTTCCATCGATGGGTGAATGGATAAAGAAGATGTGGTATATATACATACTATATATATGTATTTATATATACACTGTATATAGTGGAGTATATATATATAGTGGAGTATTACTTGGCAATCAAAAAGAATGAAATCTTGCCATTTGTAACTCCGTGGACGGAAATAGGGGGTGTTATGCTAAATGAAATTAGAGAAAGACAAATATCATGACTTCAGTCATATGAAGACTTTAAGATACAAAACGGATGGACATAAGGAAAGGGAAGTAAAAATAATATAAAAACAGGAAGGGGGACAAATCATAAGAGACTCTTAAATATAAAGAACAAACGGGGTTTTGGGAGGGCTTGTGGGAAGGGGATGGGCTAAATGGGTAAGGGGCTTAAGGAATCTACTTCTGTTTTTTAGTATATGTGCTGCCGAAGCGAGCACTTAAGGAATCTACTTCTGAAATCATTGTTGCATCATGTGGTAACTAACTTGGATGTAAATTATAAAAATAAATTCTAGAAAATAGAAAAAAGAATAGAAAGAAATGCATTGAAATAAAACTGATTCTGTGGGTGGAAGCAAAAAAATATGCAGAGAAAGAGGTCTAGATGAAAATATACAAAAACATTATCACTGCTAAACCTGTGTTTGTGTTTACTTTTGCTTTTATAGTTTTCTGTACTTGAAAAACTTATAACCAACAAAAGGAAATTATATCAAAACTAAGTTTTCAACAGCTCCCAGATAGAAGACAAGCAAACAGTTTGGGGAGAGACAGTGTGGAAACAACAATCTGAAAAATGTACAGGGCACAAAAAGGGGAGTTATTCCCTATTCTAGGAGTGCTCCTCTGAGAGGCAGCATTCACAGAGCCTCTTCAGGAATAAAGGAAATGACTGGTGCTATTTCACTACCCTGTCCCTCAGCATAAACACAGCCACCTGAGGGAAGCAGCTCAGAGAGGACATTGGCTGCCTAACTTGCTTACACCAAGGACCACCCCTCTGTGCTGTCACAGGACTGCTCTCCTCAGTGAGGGTTGCCTCAGTCCCAGCAGAGTGGGCCCCTGCCCCGGAGGACCAGCACAATCTCTGCCCACACCATGTCTCCTGACCAGAGAGTTCTGCAGGGCCTCAATTCTGGTGGAGTTGGTTTCAGGTCTCATTTCACAAGCAGACCAGAGCACACTTAGTTAGTACTTTCCACATTCAGGCCAAGGACCAAACACTGCCCACAAAGAGAGCCTTTGCAGGTAACTTGGCCTGAAGGATAGAGTAGCAAAAACATAACAGAAGAGCACACACCAGTGACACTCCCTGAAGCACTATGCCCTGGGCACTACATGACCTCTCCTACTTTCATGAGCAGGATACATAACTGGTTTTTCTAACACAGAGAAGAAGACAGAGATTTATTCAAAGTGCCAAGATGGAGGAATTTATTCCACATTAAAGAACAAGATCAGGCCACGGCCAGAGCTCTAAGTGAAACATATATAAGTAACATGCCTGATGAAGAATTTAAAGCAATAATGATAAGGATACACACTGGGCCTGAGAAAAGAATATAAGACGTCAGTGAGACCCTTACCACAGAGATAAAATAGTGAAGAAAGAATCAGTCAGAGATGAAGAAGGCAATAAACAAGATTGGAAATAGGCTTAGCACAAAGAACAGGCTGGAGGAAGCCAAGGAATGGATTAGTGACAAAGAAGACAAAATAATGGAAAATAATGAAGCTGAACAAAAGAGAAAAAGAAGACTTATGGAACATCAGAATAGATTTAGGGAACTCAGTGACATCGATATTATAAGAGTAGCAAGAAGAAAAATAGAAAGGTGGCAGAAAATTTGTTTGAGAAAATAATAGCTGAAAATTTCCCTAAGTTGGGGAAGGAAACAGAGTTCCAGATCCAAGAGAAACAGAGAAATCCCATTAAAATCAACAAAATCAGGCCAACACCAAGACATGTTGTAATTTGCAAAATATAGTGATAGAGAATGAATTTTAGAAGCAGCAAGACAAAATTTAAGTCCATAATTTATAAGGGAAAATCTATAAGGCCAGCTGGAGGTTTCTCAACAGAAACTTGCAAGCAAGAAGGGAGTAGCATGATATATTCAAAGTGCTGGATGGGAAAGTCTGCAGCCAAGAATGCTCTATGCAGTAAGACTATCATACAGAATAGAAGGAGAGATGAAGTTTCCCAAACAAAAACTAAAGGAGTTTGTGACCACTAAACTAGCCCTGCAAGAAATATTAAAGGGGACTCTGAGCATAAAGAAGAGACCAAAAGTGACAAAGACAAGAAAGGATCAGAAAAACATCCCCAGAAACAACAACAAAACAAGTAATAAAATGGGAATAAATACATCTGTATCAATAATTTCTTCAAATGTAAATGGACTAAATGCTCTAATCAAAAGACACAGTGTGTCAGAAAGGATAAAAAAAAAATCTACCTGCCAATGCTGCCTCCAAGAAACTCATTTTAGACCTTATGACACGTACAGATTGAAAGTGGGGGGAAAGAGAAACATTTAACACTCAGTTGGATATCAAAAGAAAGCCAGAGAAGCAATACTTATATTGGAAAAACTAGGGTCTAAGACAAAGACTGTAATAAGAGACAAAGAAGGGCATTACATAATCATAAAGGGGACAATTCAACAAGAAGATATAACAGTTGTAGATATTTATGCACCCAACATGAAAGTACCCATATATATAAAACAATAACAAAGGAATTAATTAATAACACAATAATAGGAGAGGACTTTAACATCCCACTTACATGAATGGACAGATCATCTAAATAGAAAAGCAACAAGGAAACAATGGCTTTGAATGACACACTGGACCAGATGGACGTAACAGATAGATTCAGAATAGTCCATGCCGGAAGCCGGCTCCGGCCAGATCCAGGGGTCCCTGAAGGATGGATGTTGTTGGTGAGGGAGGGATGAGGGAGCCATGAGAATCTTTCTGGTCACCAGGTAAGCATTTCCTCTCTGACTGGGGCTCAACTTTATTTTATAATTAAGTGTTTGGGGGATGCCACAGAAGTGGCATTTGCCTTAGACAATGATTTCTGATGACAAACTTCTTTGATATGTAAGAATTTCCCAGAACATAGATTTGTAGAAGATTTCTGCATAACCTTTATCAATAGTGATTGAGGTAGGTGATTTAGATGCTTATCCTATGGGGAAGGGAGGTATCTTTAGCATACCAGACAATGTTTTTAGCATAAAAAGGGTGAAGTTAGTTCTTTGTGAGCAGGGTCAATAGCTTGTTTGTTTAAGGAGAAGTATTAAGAAAAACAGATCTTTCAGGAAATACAATGTTTGCTCCCATAATCACAAAAGAAGAAGCTCCTCAATAGGTTCCTTCACAGGGTGCAATCAGCATATTCAAGGCCAGAATAAGTCACTCTGAATACTGATCACAAGATGCCTTGGGAGTCGGTGCTCCAAGCAGAAACAATTGGGTGGGGGTGGATATGTCCTTAACTCTAAATTAGGCTTTGTCTCAGGGTCAGACTCAGTTGTAACTCTTGTGTTCTTAGCCCCCTTTATTATCTAAGTCTTGGATCTGCAAGGCCCATAGGAAGAGCCTTTTGACAATCATCCCCAATGCTTTCATCTAAAATCTCTTTTGAAAAGGCAGGGATATGCTTTTCCTTATGAGGAATCTGTGTGGGGAATATCGATCTGATTTGGAATATTGTGAGGCCTGATCAATACCAGCAGCTCATTTCCAACATGAGCCAGTAGTAGCAGGAGATACCAATTTTCTTTTCTCATGGCAGGAGCTGTGCAAACGCTGCTATTTCCTCGCTGTGACTGTCATCCAGTGAGGCCGGAGCGGCTCCCAGCAATTCCATCCTAAAACAACAGAATACATATTATTTTCAAATGCATATAGACCATTCTCCAAAATAGATCACATATTAGGTCACAAAACAGGCCTCAACAAGCACAAAAATACTGAAATTGTAACACACATCTTTTCTGACCACAATACTATGAAACTAGAAGTCAACCACAAGAGAAAGTCTGGGAAGACCACAAATACATGGAAGTTAAATAATATGCTACTAAACAATGAATGGGTCAACCAGGAAACCAAAGAAGAAGTTAAAAAAATACACGGAAACAAATAAAAATGAAAACACAACCGTTCAAAAACCTTTGGGATTTAGCAAAAGTGGTCCCAAGAGGAAAATACATAGCAATATAGGCCTGTATCAGAAAGCAAGAAAAATATCAAGTAAACAACCTAACCTTATACCAAAAGAAGCTAGAAAAGAACAACAAATGAAGTCTAAAGCCAGAAGGAGGAAGGGATATGGAATAGAGCAGAAATAAATGATGTAGAAACTAAAACACACTCACACACACACAAACATATCAGCGAAACCAGGAGCTGGTTCTCTGAAACAAAATCAATAAAATTGATAAACCTCTAGCCAGACTTATTGAAAAGAAAAAGGACGAAAATAAATAAAATCACAAACGGGAGAGGAGAAATAACAGAAATAAAATTGAGAGAGGAGAAGGAACACAAGCAGGCAAAGGGCAGAGAAAGAGGGAGAGAGAGAATCCCAAGCAGGCCTCATGCTGTCGGCACAGAACCCAACATGGGGCTCAATCCGATGAACCATGAGATCATGACCTGAGTCAAAATCAAGAGTCAGATATTCAACTAGCTGAGTTACCCAGGCGCCTCAGCAATCTACACATTTAATGCAGTTCCTATAAAAATATCACCAGTATTTTTCACAGAGCTAGTTCTTTTACATAAAGAACTAGTTGAATAAAATAGAAAAGCATTAAGCCCCGATTGGTATATTGACAATAAGATGGACAGTTCAAGAGAAGATTAAGTCGGAAAACAAACCAATGAAAAACTCTGACCTCACTAATGTAACCCAAATATCACCGAAGTTTCTAGTTTTTCCTTTTATTTTCAAGTAAAACCACTCAAGTCCCCAACCTGCGTGGTTACACGAAAGCAGACCTTCCTGAGGATTTCAGAGGCATGTGAATTTCCTGGCCACCTCTTGTTGGGCTATTTCTTTCTGTGGCTCCCCAACACTTTGGACCCACTTATCCCTGCTTCCTTACCTTCACTGTTCCAGAGCCCTCAGACGGACTTCATCCTCATACTAGGACACAGCCACTTCTTGAATTCCGCAAATTAACACCCATACAAGTGGATGGCCCCCCTTAATAAAGATCCATTATCGAAGTTCATTAACAAGGACCCAGGTACTATGTATTTAAGAGGCAGGGAAAAGAATGCTGCATATTGATGATGTGGTTACAGGCAGGCCTACAAGGATGGTGATCTCTCTTCCAAGACAACTTGAAGATACTTCTTAGAACTTAAATATTATAGCCCTAACCCCCAAAGAAACCGAAGCCTTGGAAAATACACTAAGGGAAGTTATAAGGAGTATGAACAAAAGGATTGGGGCACCTGGGTGGCTCAGTCAGTTAAGTGTCCAACTTCGGCTCAGGGAAAGATCTCATAGTTTGAGAGTTGGAGCCCCACGTCGAGTGCTCTGCTGTCAGCACAGAGCATGCTTCAGATCCTCTGTCCCCTCTTTCTCTGCCCTTCCCCCCTCTAAGAGAACTAAACATTTAAAAAAGGAACAAAAGGACTAATACCAATGTAAGAGAAAAAATAGGAAATAAGAGCCTAAATCTGGGAGGTCCACCTGCATCTAATAAGTATTTTAGACAGAGAAAATGGAGGAGGAGGCACTGTCAAAGTAATAAAGCAAAGAAATTCTATTGGAAGACATGAAACTCTTAACTATACCCAGAGAAGTGAATGGTACAAGACATCACCTCTTGAGATTTTAGAATAATTTTAGCATAATGTTAGACAACGATCCTAAAAGTTTCCAGAGAGAAGGAGAAACACATGTACAAGGAGTCAGAAATAAGATAGCATTGCACTTCTCAATACCAGAAGCTAGAAAATAAAATTGTATGGGGAAAGTTATTTGGAATTTAGGAATTTACATACAGCCAAACAATCAATCAAATATGAAGCAGGACATTTAAGTCCTGCTTAAATTAACCCTCAAAAGACTTTCATAGGAAATTACTGGAGTATGTGTTCCACTATAACAGGTAAAAACCAAGAAAGACAATGCTATTAATTCTTTATAGTGTTTCTGCCATACAGTTATAAAAGACATGAATAACTTTAAGAATATAATAAACAGTAAATATCTACTAAAATAATTAGGAAGGAAGGAATTTTGAGTACCTATTATTTTGTTTTTAATATATATTATTTAATTGCAAGCATATAAAATTTAATTTTTAATAATGGTTGTTTTGGCCAACTGGTTCACAAAATTCTTGAAAATTAAAACTTTGCTTTTATGAGCTGGTATAACCTGGCTCTAGCACACCACTGGATATATTGGAAGATATCTGATTCAGTGTGTAATTTTTTCAGATTCAATCAAAACATTGCACATATGTGGTTGAAAACCAGGAAATCTGGGGAGATTTCTCACATTGATGTGTCTTTACAGGGCGTTTGTTACATTATTGTGTTTCTCTATAACTTGGTCTAAAACAAACATTAAGTGTGATGCCTGGGTGGCTCAGGTGGTTTAGTGTCTAACTTGTGATTTTGGCTGAGGTCAGGATCTCATGGTCATGAGATCGAGCCCCATGTCTGGCTGCAATCTGAGCAAGAAGCTTGCTTGGGAGTCTCTCTCTCTCCCTCTCTCTCTCTACCCCTCCCTAACTCATGCTTTCTCTCTTTCAAAATAAAACAATAAAACAATTGTTTAAAAAAACAATACAACAAACATTAAGCAGCTTATTAATAAAGTTATAATAATAACTGGCACCTGGATGAGAAATCCAGACTTCCCTCCTTTCCTTCTCTACTTTTTTCCTTTTGCCACTCCCTGTTTAGCTATAAATTTTATTCCCCTGCCCCACCTGTCACTTGTTTTTATAGTCTCCATTCCTATCCTGTCCCTTGTCTTCATCCTTATTTTCTCCATTCTTTCCTTTATATTTTTGTTTTCTCCTTTAGATTTTCTATCTTTTCTGCTTATAAAGCCTTCCATTTTCTCTCTTTCCTTCTTTAATTTTTTTTAAAAGCTTACTTTTTGAGGGGGATAGAGACAGACAGTAGTATGAGCAGGCGAGGAGCAGAGAGAGAAGGAAACACAGAATCTGAATCAGGCTCCAGGCTCCAAGCTGTCAACACAGAGCCTAACATGGGGCTTGAAACCATGAACCATGAGATCATGACCTGAGCCAAAGTTGGACACTTAACCAACTGAGCCACCCAGATGCCCTTTTCTCTATACTTCTTTAATCTTTCTTTAGTATTTGCTTATCTTCCCTCTTTTCTCCCCCATTCTACCTTGAATATATATATAGGCTTATCCCTAAAGCCTTTAGGGTAATTTCTGAGAACACAGGTCCCAAGGTCCTGATAGATGTTTCTACAGTAGGGCCATTTGTAGAGTGAATAGGATCAGTTGAGAAAGGGAACAGGAATTGGAATGATAAGAGGCGAGGAAATGAGAAATATCAGCATTTGGCATTAGTGGGGAAAATTCTGTGGGTGAATAGGAGTTCCAGTTTGTTGGCTAATTATAGGATGGTCGTTAATTAACTTAAGGCTCTAGCCCAATTTGTTCAACATGATAGCCACTAGCCATATTTGGCTATCAAGTGCTTAAAATGTGACAAGTCTGAGTTGAATTGTGGTGTAAGTGTAAAACACATACCAGACTTCTAAGACATTGTATGAAGAAAAAAAAAAAAGAAATATCTTAATAGTTTTCATATTGACTATATGTTAATATTTTGATACGGTGATTCAACATATATTGAAACTAACTTAACCTGTTTCTTTTTGTCTTTTAAATATAGTTACTAGAGGGGCACCTGCGTGGCTCAGTCAGTTAAGTGTCTGACTTCAGCTCAGATCATGATCTCATAGTTTGTGCGTTGGAGCTCCACATCAGGCTCTATGCTGACAGCGTGAAGACTGGAGCCTGCTTTGGATTCTGTGTCCCCCCTCTCTCTGCCCCTTCCCTGCTCACACTGTCTCTCTTTCTCTCAAAAATAAATAAACATAAAATAAAATAACAAAATAAAATAAGATATATATAGTTACTGGATAACTTAGAGTTACTTGTGTGGTTTTCATTGTTTTTATTCTATTGGACAGTGCTACTCTAGTCATTGATAATGAAGTATTTACCAAATCTCTGCAAAGTCTTTCTTTAGGTTTCCATTACATATTTAGGACCACTCAATTTATCCGTTCAAACTAAAATTTTCTCCCTTCCTTATATTTGTTATGTATAGTAAATGAATGATAAGCTATTAGAATTTCCTAACCATGTGAGAATTTTATTACCTTTTATTTTTGATAAATATAATTCAGAAAAAATACACTGTGTCACTATTTTCTCTTCCTGATGTTTATAACTAAACTAGAGGAGCTTTATTCAACATATACTTTGTACTAGACTATGAGCTAACTTGTGATGGCTTTAAGCAATCTCAGTCCATTCCTTCTACCAGCTGGAAGCCTTGAGTGCCCAGATCAGGAACCTAGGCCCTATCAAAGGCAAGATGTAATATAGGCCAGTAGACTGTCAGATGGTCCATGGGTCCTCTGCCCAATAGAGATACTCCATTTTGGAGCTCCTTGGATACAAAGATCCAATCAGATTTCTTATCTTCGGGAAGTATCCTCAGGATGAGGCATGTTCTGCCCATAAACTATAACACTGAGAACAGGCTGTAGTAAGAAATAGAAGCAAAGGCAGCAATAAAGAGAAGCTGGCAGTAGAAAGAGAAGCAGATTAAGAAAGAGGAAGAGTCAAAGAGAAGCTGACTCATTACTAGAGTAGAGAACAGCCCTTGTCCACTTTGGAGAATACAACAAGATGGTCCAGCCACCAGTGCTACTGTGACAGCCATTTTTCTAGTTCTCTGTGAGAACTTGTAGCCTTCCTTCCTCCTGGAGTGTCTTTAAAATAAACCTCCAACCACCTGAGATAACACAGGGTTCTCTGTTCATTGAAACATATATGAAGGATATCTATAAGAGGGGGAAATCACATGAGAGAGAGAGTGTATGTGTTTGTATGTGTGTGTGGAGGTGTTACGATGGCAGTATTTCCAAAGCTCAGAGTAAGAGAAGAGGGGAGAAAGGGGACAGATAAAGGGGGAAAATTTTTGAAGGCAATAAAAAAATTTACACCCCCAAATTATCAGTGAATATGGTTCTGAGCTTACTATTGCTAATTGTAAATAAGGTTTTAAATATTTAGAAATTCCAGATGAAGGCAGAGAGAGTAGTACATAAACTTTTGGGCACCTGGAATAGTGAAAACACTGTGGCCTTTGGACTCAGGTTCAGTTTTGAACCGTGACTCCATTTCTTACCGGATGATTACCTTGGGTGAGTTTCTTATTCTCTCTGAACAATTTTCATCATATGTCAAATGGGAATTATAGATAAGTTTTATGGAGTTTCTGGAGAGGATTAGCCAACATACTGTATGTAATATTTCCTATAATACTCCTGTATTTACTTTAGAAAAGTAAAACAAGCTATTGTGATGATGATGATAATGACACAGAATACTACTCTCTTTCTCTCTCTCTCTCTCTCTCTCTCTCTCTTTTTTAAGATTTATTTATTTTGAGAGAGACAGAGTGCAAGCAGAAGAGGGGCAAAGAGACAGGGAGAGAAAGAATCCCAAGCAGGCTCCATGCTATCAGCACAGAGCCCAGCGCGGTGCTCGATCTCACCAAGTGTGAGATCATGGCCTGAGCTGAGATTAAGAGTTGGATGCTTTATGGGGCGCCTACGTGGCTCAGTCGGTTAAGTGTCCAACTTCGGCTCAGGTCATGATCTCGCTGTTCGTGGGCTTGAGCTCAGAGCCTGAAGCCTGTCAGCTATGCTGACAGCTAGCTCAGAGCCTGGAGCCTGTTTCAGATTCTGTGTGTGTCTCTCTCTCTGACCTTCCCCTACTCACGCTGTCTCTAGCTCTCAGAAATAAATAAAATATTAACAAAAATTTTTAAAAAGAGTTGGATGCTTAACCGACTGAGCCACCTAGGTGACCCCAGAATACTACTCTTTAACTGGGCTCCACTTGTTTTTGACAAGTAAATTAAAAAATAAGTAAAGAAGGGGCACCTGCGTGGCTCAGTCAGTTAAATGTCTGACTCTTGATTTCAGCTCAGGTCATGATCTCATGGTTAGTGAGATAGAGCCCCACATCATGCTCTGCACTCACAGTGTGGATATCTGTGGGATAGCTCTCTCTTCCTCTCTCTCTGTCCCTCCCCCTCTCTCAAAATAAATAAATAAACTTTAAAAAATAAGTTAAAAAAACCTCCATTCACTGGCAGGGCAAAGTGTTTAAATATTTTGGGCGCTTAAAAAAGGAAGAATATTTCTTTAGACACCAAAAAAATTCAAGTAATTTTTTTCCTTGAGAGGACAACATAGGATGTGAGTGTCCTAATCATAGTGGTTTGAGAATTTCTGAAATGAAAGAGATTTTAGAGCTTAGTTCATCCAACAAGCTAGGAATTCCCTACCCCACACTCCTGATGGGTGTGCCTCCAGTACCTATTTTTATAGACATGTTTGCATGTGTTTAGTGTGCAGTAGACGGTTCATTTTCTGTTGTTGTTGTTTTTTTAATTTTTTAAAAATGTTGTATTTATTTCTGAGAGAGAGAGAGAGACCGCGTGAGCAGAGGAGGGTCAGAGAGAGAGGGAGACACAGAATCTGAAACAGTCTCCAGGCTCTGAGCCGACTGTCAGCACAGAGCCCAATGCAGGGCTAGAACCTTCGAACCGTGGGATCATGACCTGAGCCAAAGTTGGATGCTTAACCAACTGAGCCACCCAGGTGCCCCAACTGCTGTTTTTCTTTATGCTGTTTTTGTTTATTGTATGGTTTCCTCCTAAAGTATGTACAGAAATACATGCATTACATTTTTATGTAACAATGTTATTATTTTGTTTTTATTTTTATTTATTTTATTTTTTTAGAGAGGGAGAGCACAAGTAGAGGAGATGGGCAGAGGGAGAGAGAGAGAGAGAGAGAGAATCTTAAGCAGGCTCCATGCCCAGAGAAGAGCCTGATGCAGGGCTTGATCATACAACCATGAGATCATGACCTAAGCCAAAATCAAGAGAAGTTAGATGCTTAACCAACTGAGCCACCCAAGCATCCTCCACCAATATTATTGTTTAAAAATTTCTTATTTTTGAGATTTTATTTATACTAAATATTTGGCTGACACTGCTGGATATCATTATTGAAGATAAAAACTTCCAAATGGATTGTCCACAGGAGGAATGACCAATTAAAAGATAAATGATTATAATAGGTTTATATATATGTGAAATTGGGGAGAGGGTACATTCTTAATACAAGAATTTTTTTAAGTTTATTTATTTTGAGAGAGAGAGTACACGTGAGTGGGGGAGGGGCAGAGACAGAGGGAGAATTCCAAGCAGGCTCCACACTGTCAGCATGGAGTCCAATGAGGGGCTTGATTTCACAACCGTGAGATCATGACCTGAGCCGAAATCAAGAGTTAGACGCTTAACTGACCGAGCCACCCAGGCTCCCTGATCTGAACTTTGCTGTAACTCAGCATCAAAGTGCTCTAAAATGCTTTGGGAAACAATATGGCAGTTTACCATGTGATCCAGCAATTCCACTTCTAGGTATAAACCCAACAGAATCAGAAGCAGGGACTTGAACACCCGTGTTCATAGCAACATTATTCATAATAGCCGAAAGGTGAAACAACCCAAATATCCAGTGATGGATGAGTGGATGAACAAATACGGTATATATGCACAACAAAACATTAGTCAGCTTTAAAGAAGACATATATATACTGATATATACTGATATATATCTGATATATACTACAACAGGGAAGAACAGAGTCCTGCCTTACTATTGTTTAACAAGAGTTAGGAATAATTTTTTCTTTAATAAAACTTTAATCTTGAAGTCAGAGTGAGAGCAGTTAGAGAAAGAAAGATACATAAAAGAACCAGGATGATAATGGAGGGTACATCACTAGGCCTTACCACCACTGCCATGAAGTGAGAAGGATTTCCTTGACAAACAGGTTTTGATCATGGAGGCCAGCCTAGTCCAATATGTGTGAACCTCACTGCTCTCAAGGAAGGTATTAGAAATCTTTTTGTTTGTTTTTGTTGTTGTTTGTTTTAGTTATTACAAGACCATGAAGGGTAACTAGGTCCCAAAGAACTCTCATTAAGGGACGTGAGATTTCAGAGAACAGACTGGAAGCATTTCCACCCTGCCACCCCAACCAGAGAATGAAGTCTCAGGAAACAATATCTAACCTTAAAAGGTTAGATAAGGAGTTAACAATAAGTTTAAATGGGCAATCACCCTTTAAAGACTGTGACATCTACACCAGGAAGTCACACAACTGTGGCCACATTTGAGGCAGGAGGTCTGAGATGATGAGGATAGAATGTTTCTAGCATTACCAGTGAGTTTTGAGGTGGCTCAGTTATCAGGAGAGAGAAAGAGAGCAGAAGGAAATTCTGATACACACTACAATGTGAAAGAACCTTAAAACATTATGCACAAATAAGCCAGTCACAAAAGGCAAACATTGCATGATTCCACTCATATGAGGTGCCTAGGGTAGTCAGACTCCTACAGAGAATGGAATAGTTGACCCCACAGGTGGAGAGGAGTGGGAATATGATTATTGTTTAATGAGTCTAGAGCTTCAGATTGGAAAGATGAAAAGATCTACAGATAGACAGTGTGTTGGTTGCACAACCATGTGAAGTACTTAGTGGCACAACACTTAAAAATGGTTAGGGGCGGGGGCGCCTGGGTGGCTGTCGGTTAAGTGTCCCACTTCGGCTCAGATCACGATCTCATAGTTTATGAGTTCAAGCCCCGCGTGGGGCTCTGTGCTGAAGGCTTGGAACCTGGAGCCTGTTTGAGATTCTGTTGTCTCCCTCTCTCTCTGTCCCTCCTCCACTCACGATCTGTCTCTGTCTCACAAATAAATAAATATTTAAAAAATGTTTTTAATGGTTAGGGACACCTGGGTGACTCAGCAGGTTAGACATCGGACTCTTGATTTTGGCTCAGGTCATGATCTCATCATAGTTTGAGAGTTTGAGCCCCATGTTGGGCTCTGTGCTGACAGTGTAGAACCTGTTTGGGATTCTTTCTCTGCCTCTCTCTCTGTTCCTCCCCAGCCTGTGCTCTCTACATCTCCCTCTCTCTCCAACTAAATAAACTTTAAGAATGGTTAAAATGGTAGATATTATGTATGTGTATTTTACGGCCATTTTTTAAGAGTGCTCAATTGTAATGATTCATGCAACGTGTAATGCCACTAGCATGCAGTAGGGGGCAAAGGAGGTTAAGCTTCATGGAAAACCTTGATTCAGGCGCTCCTGTGCCAGTTGTGGCCCAGTCAATGAATCATCCGCACCTGCAGCTTTGCTGGAGCCGCTGCAAGCCACGGGGTAAGAACTGTTAGCCTTGTTTGCTCTAACACTCATGAGAAAGAAATGAGGGTGGAATGGGTCTTTTCTAAAGAAGAGATCATTGGAACCCATGTACATGGGAGGAAAGTAGCCTTACTCAGACTTTTAGTATTTATTATTTTCCTATATTCATCTAAAGATCAATGATTAATGAGTGATGTTGGGGCTATTGATCTAAGGACTTGAACTGTCTTGTAGGTACTTGCTGGCTTGGGTTTATTTTCACTGGTTGCTGATTAAACCTGGTCAGTTCTTCTACGCAGAATGGATGACCCTCAATATTGTTGTGAGGTTTCTCTGGCTTTTATTTCCCTGTAGTACATGTACATGTAGTACATCTGCTTTGGCTATTTAAAGCATATTTGTTGTTCCTTTACTAGTTTAAAGTTCTGCGTTTGTGTTTTATGTCAAAAAGTAGAAGCCCATCTGTTAGATTTTGCACAATGTAGATATCTTGTTCAGTTTCCTGCAGAAGTCCACAGTGGGCAAAGATGGCCACGTGGCCACTGTAGAGTACAGGATGATTAATAGCCCCTAAGCCCTTGGTTTCTAGAAGAGCTTTCTCACAGACAATGTATACTGAGTTATGAATTAGAGTTCTGGGTACTATCTAAGTTTTATTTCAGTTCTTATGAATTCATAACTTAGGAATGGATGTAGGGACAGTCTCTTGAGCGTTATGATACCTAGCAGTGTCCACTAACAGCTACATGCCACTTCAGAGAAAGGCACATGGGGTGAGAACAGAGGAAGAAGCTACCATAGCAGCTACTCCTGAGAGTGGAGTCAACGTTAGCAATCATATCATAAAACAACTTCATTTCACAGTTTGAAATGCCTTCAGTTTGGGTTCTGGAAGTCTGGGTTCAAATCCATACTCTATCACTTATTCACTGAGTTACTTTGGGTAAGTTACCTAACCTTTGAGTTTTAGCTTCTCCATTTGTGAAATAGGGATAAAAATGGCCCCCATTGTGGGTGCCTCGTGGCTCAATCGGTCAAGCGTCTGACTTCAGCTCAGGTCATGATCTTGTGGTTGGTGAGTTTGAGCCCCATGTCAGCAGGCTCTGGGTTGACAGCTCAGAACCTGGAGACTTCTTCAGATTCTGTGTTTCCCTCTCTCTCTCTCTTCCCTCTCCCACCCATTCTCTCTCTTTTTTTCTCTTTCTTTCTCTCCCCCCCCCCCAAATAAATAAACAATACTTAAAAGGTCACCATTTTGTTAAGTTGTTGAAGGGATTGAACAAGATAGTGTATGGAAAGAATTTAGCTCTATGCTGAACACATAGGTGACACTCAAAAAATGTCATTCTTGCTCTTTCTTATGTTGCAAAGATCATTCAACATGCTATAAGGTTTTAACCCCTTCTCTTTTTTTTTTTTTGCATCACTGGGAGAGAGAAATTAGATGGTTAAGTATTCTTTGGTAAACCACTAATAGTCATTTCATAGTGTCTTTTGATTTGGACTTTTAAATCATAAACTGTTAAAGAAAGTCATTCTCTGTTTTTCACCTACTTTTAGCAGAGTGAATAGTAGTAGGAGTATGAGAAAAAATATATAATACATACTGAATCCATGCTTCATAAAAATTTATGTCATACTTTTAAAAATGTAATGAAATACCATAGTGCACACACATTGAGAGGTAGCACCTTTTTATTTTATTATATTAAGGGAAGTTCAGAATGAGTTAGTTCCTCTCCCTTCTTCAGAATAATTTACAGTTAAGGTTGTGGTATTGGGCAGGGAGAAGAGGTGAGTAATGAGGCCATGACACCTTATTTCAGGGTATTCCAGAAGTAGCAACTAGGTTAGATATTGCCGCAATTTTCAAGGGCCATAGCCCCTGAACCTAGGGGTTTTCAGTAAATTGCTACAAATTGAATTACACTGTGAGGTGATATTGTTAAAAACGCTATTGTCAGCTTAATAACTACGACTGTTAGTGTCCTGCCAAAGCCACATTGGATTCCGAGACAAAAAGAAAATTCAGTGATACTGATCCTGTCTTTACGAAAGATTTTGATACTTTGTTCATTGTGAATTTTTATGCTAAAATTAAATTTAAAATATTTCATTAAAAGATTATTTATCTTGATTCTTGGGTTTCTTGACACCCCTTAAAATTTGTCTAAAATCACCCTACCCTTGGCCTAGATAACTGCTACCATTTGTGATAAGCCACACACGGTAACAGTGATTTCTATACATTATCTCTTTTATGCCTCTGCACAAAATACATTTTATAGATGAAAAAATGGAACCTTTCAGCAGTTAAATAAATGGTCTCAGTTAACACAGGCAGTAAGTGGCTAAGATAGGACTTGAACACAAATCTATCGGTCTCTAACACTAGACTCATGATCTGACCATCACGTACTGCACCATATCAGAATTCACAACACAAGTTCATTCATTCAAAACACATTTTTGAGAACATATTATGTGCCACCTTGTGTTAAGAGATACAAAATTGAATTTATTTACTTATTTTAAAAGACTTTATTTTTCACAATAATCTCTACACCCAACGTGGGGCTCAAACTCACAACCCTGAGATGAAGACTCACATACTTCAACGACTGAGCCAGCTAGGCACCCCTCGTTCATATATACATTTAAAAAGTACTTACTGAGCATGTGCTTTGTGCATTATTCTATTAGGAGGAGACACAGAAGTGAAAAAGTTCATCAGCTCCTTTCTTCTCTCATGGGTATAAGACATGGAAGAGACAGTCAATAAATAAATAAACAAACAGGTTTCCGAGAGCCATAAGTGCTCTGTTTTGAAGAGAAATAAAATAAGGTGATGTGAACTAATAGCAAGTGTGGCCACTTTAGATTAGGTGGTCAAGTCAGGTCTCCTAGAGGAGGTAAACCTTTTTTTATTGTTTTTTTTTTTTTTAATTTATTTCTGAGAGGGAGAGACAGCATGAGCAGGGGAGGGTCAGAGAGAGAGGGAGATACAGAATCTGAAACAGGCTCCAGGTTCTGAGCTAGCTGTCAGCACAGAGCCCAATGTGGGGCTCGAACCCACCAACCGTGAGATCATGACCTGAGCCGAAGTCGGATGCTCAATCAACTGAGCCACCCAGGTGCCCCGAGGAGATAAACTTTTTAAGCCAAGATCTAAAGGACAAGAGAGATCCAGCCAAGGAAGTGTTGGGAAAAGAGTAACCCAAACAAGGGGAAAGCCAGTGCAAAGCCCTAAATTCAGAGCAAGTAAAGTTGCGGCCAAGGAACAAAAAGAAGGACCATGTGACTGGTGTAGAGGGCCAGGAGAAGGGTGGTATGAAGAGAGATCCTTGAAAGAAGCAAGAGCAGCTCATGGAGGGTGTTATAAGCCAGTATCAGGTGTTTGGGTCTTATTCTAAATGTAACAGTATGTAGTTAGGACTTAGGTTGGCTGCTGTAACAAAATACAGTGGCTTAAATAAGACAGGGCTCAACAGAATGGCTCAATCCCTGTCAGTCCTTGTAAGTAATTGATATAAAACCTAAACTTAGGTGGCATTTGCAGATTGACTCATTAGGTTCCTTGGACTCTAGGATGGGAAAGTTTAAAGAATCAGTATGACTTAGTGAGATACAATTTCATCGTGATTAGAGTATTATAATATATTTTTAAAACAAATTTACCTTGACTCACCCTAGAGAGACAAGGTAGCAGAAGGGCTGAGACACCAGGGGCTGGACTCACCATCTATTAACTTTGTGACTGTGAGGCAGTTATAAGCCCTCTCTCAACACCACCTCCCAAATCTGTAAAAGGTGAGCAGTGGTAGCACTGACGCTGTAAGGCTGCTGTTATAAGGATCAAGTATATAAAGTTAATACTACATAGCTCAGTGTATACTAGTGGTTTTTCCTAAAAGGACATCAAGTGGCCACCGCCTCATTTGCATGATAGAGTCAGTACGGAGTAGAGATGCTATCAGACTTGAATAGGTATAAATGTATAGATTCATCACACAGCGCAAGTTACTAAGGTCATCTTAAAAGTGGGTAATGGATTAATATTATGGTACTGGTAACAGATTTATTTTGCTGTATTTTTAAAATCTGGAAAATTATCATGAACGTCAAGTTGTATCATAAAGGTTCTTTGTTTATGTTCATGACTTGTTCTTTTATTGATCATTGGATGCTATATTAAGTATTATATAAAAAGAAGTGACCCAGAAAAGGCTACCTGGGACAAATTGGAGGAATATTCCCAGTGGAAAGGTGAAAACCCCAGGCCAGTTCCAGATTACCATCTCCGCATTCCCACCCCCCACCCAGTGTCTTTTGTGTCCCCTTTCACTGCGCACACATGGACAAGGAATATCAAAATCAAAGTCTTCTCTTCCCAGTCATGTCACAAGATGGTCGAACATCTCTATATCCATTTTCCTATATTCTACAAAATAGTTTTATGAAGTATTTTCATGTCTAAGTTATTTTGGGAAATGTCCACATTTTCTAACAACAACATTTCTAAACACTTTTCTAAACAACAACAATGACAAACTTAAGCAGGTTCTAGAGAAAGAAAAATCTAGAGGAGCATGAGGTAATATTCCAGGTGTCCTTTAGTCTGAGCTCTGCCTGTTTTGTCCCCCCATCATGCCTTTATACATATTATCTCATTTATTTATCTGAAAACTCTGGGAGAGGAGTACTGTAAAATTACCTGCATTTTACAGATGAGGAAACTCATGGAGGCAGAAATCTGAGGACTCTGAGAGAAGAGCCAGACTTCAAGTTGTTTGGACACAGAACAGAGGCAATTAAAGAACTAAGATTTTCATAATATTCATTACTCAAGATATTTATTAAGTACCGACTCTGCCAGGAACTTTTCAGGACACTAGGGCAATAGCGATGAATAAAACAGGTAGAAGAACTCTGTTCCTACGTAGCTTACATTCCAGTAAGGGGTAAGAAGAGAGAGTCCATCAACAAAGTAGTAAATGTGCGTGTTAGGTGGTGAGAAGGGCTAGAAAGAAAAATAACTTTTTGGGGCTCCTGGATGGCTCCGTTGGTTCAGCGTCTGACTTTAGCTCAGGTCATGATCTCGCAGTTCATGAGTTCAAGCCCCGCGTTGGGCTCTGTGCTGATAGCTCAGAGCCTGGAGCCTGCTTTGAATTATTTGTCTGTCTCTCTCTGCCCGTCCCCTGCTTGTGCTCTGTCTGTTTCTCTAGCTCTCAAAAATAATAAACATAAAACAATTTTTTTAAAAGAAAAGAAAAATAACTTTAAGATAAGGAGAATAGAGAGGGATTGGGAGGTGACATTTTGTAGAGGTGGTCAACAAAAGTCTCTCTGATACGGTGACCTTCATGCAGAGATATGAAGGGAGTGAGGGAGCATGCCACCTGTCATCTGGGGAAAGTGTATTTTGGAGAAAGAACAGCAAGTACAAGTTCGAAAATCTGACGTGGGAACATGCTTGGAAAGTCAAGAAATGACCAGACTAGAGTTGGAGAAGTGGATTGAAGATGTCAGGTCTTGCAAGGACTCAAGATTTTCCGCTAGTTGAAATAAGAAACCAGTGGAAGATTTGGACAAGAAGAATGGCAGATTCTGATGTACATTTTAAAGATTCTGTTTGTTGGGCGGAAATGACTGAAGCGGCACAAGGCTGAGAAGAAAGACCCCCTGGAAGTCTATCAAGAAAGAAGTTAGGAGGGGAGGTGGTGAGAAGGGGTTAGATTCTAATATTAAATTTGTAAACTCTTAAACTTTATGTCCTCCTACACCACACACTGGAAAAACACCAAGGCTAGGTAAATAGCTCGATGAGAGTTTTCCTGCTTAATACATGCATGTATTTCCTGCTTAATACATATGCCCAATACATACCAACCCTCAGTTTCCTCAGACTGGTCACTCCCACAGACCAGCAGGAGGAACAAAAGATAGAATACTCTCTGGGAAGATATGGTGTAGTGAGACCTTTCTGTGCTGTTCATGCTACCCCGTTGTTCTGAGAAGCTATGTGTATGTGCGCCCATGTATCTGGGCAGGCATGGTGTATGTACTTTGGCTCTGTAGAAAACCCCCTAGAAATGGAAATCGTTTTCATCATTATTGCTCTTATTTGACAGAGATCCAAGTTGCTGTTTCCACCAACCTAAAGACATATGGAGCCCTAAGGACAGGAGTTATTCTGTTTATTTCTATGTTTTAGACCTTCCACGTATAAGGGTAAGTGTTGTTGAAAGTCAGATATTAGCTCAAAGGGCTCTCTATGTCCACAAATGTAAAAGATGAAGAATAATTCCTTGTCATCAATTCAGGAGCCCATAGTATTTGGTAATAAAAAAGTGCTTTCACTGAGAGTTTAAATCCTGCACAAAACCTGCACATAGATGTTTAAGCTGCTATATTCATAATTGCCCAAGCTCAGAAGAAACCAACATGTGCTTCAGGAGGTGAATGGATAAATAAACTAAGGTACATCTGGATAATGGAATACCATTCTGTGCTAAAAAGAAACAAACTATCCAACTATGCAAAGTATGGAGGAACTTCAAATGCATACTAGTAAGTAAAATAAGCCAATCTGAAAAGCTATATACAGTATGTTTCCAGGCAAATGACATTCTGAAAAGAACAAAACTATGGAGACAATAAAAATATCAGTGGTTCTAAAGGGTGTGGAGTGCAAGGAAGATGAATAGGCAGAGCACAGAGGATTTTTAGGGCAGTGAATGTACGCATAATGATGAATGCATGCCATTATACATTTGTGCAAACTCACAGAATGTCAAACACCAAGAGTGAGCAGTAATGTCAGTTATGGACTTTGAGTGACTATAATGTGTCGATGTAGGTCCATCGATTGTAACAAGTGCGCCATACTGATGGAGGATGTGGCTAACTGGGGAGGCCACCCATGTGTGGGGTTGGCTTCAGGCTATCAAAATGAGATGTAAGGGAGAGTATTGAGTATGGCCTGGCAATGAAATTCCTAAGTTGAACTGGGAGAAAGGCACTTCTGCCAATTACTATATATCTTCCTTCTGTGAATTCTGACTTGCCGCAGTGACGGGGTTATGGCAGAGCACCTGGCTTGGAAATCTATAAGCCAAAGTCTCAGATCATGTCAAAGACTCAATGTACAGGTTCGAACTCTGTTCCAAACTCTTGGTGGATAGAGTGAATTTGGGGGATCAAAAGTGACCATATAGGATTTAAAAAATGACATAACCACTTAATATTATATATCTTTCTAGGATTTTGAACTCATCTTCATCATTCATATGAGGGAACCAGTAATAGAATCCTTGGAATTACAATGACACTTATCAGAAGCATTCATGTATTTTGTAGTATTGTTATGTCAGTGCAGGGCTGGGCTTCAATGCTGCCAGAAGAAAGGGAATTGACAACCAACTGTTCCAACATGTCCCTAAGAAAGGTTCCTGAAGACTTGACCCCAACTACAACCACACTGGATTTATCCTACAACCTCCTTTCTCAACTTCAGAGTTCAGATTTTCATTCTGTCTCTAAACTGAAAGTTTTGATTCTATGCCATAACAGAATCGAAGAGCTGGATATCAAGACCTTCGAATTCAACAGAGAGTTAAGATATTTAGATTTGTCCTACAACAGATTGAAGATTGTAACTTGGTATTCGCTGGCAGGTCTCAGACATTTAGATCTTTCTTTCAATGACTTTGATAGTGTGCCTATCTGTGAGGAGACTGGCAACATGTCACATTTGGAAATCCTAGGTTTGAGTGGGGCAAAAATACAAAAATCAGATTTCCAGAAAATTGCTCATTTGCATCTAAATACTGTCTTTTTAGGATTGAGAAGTCTTTCTTATTATGAAGAAGGTAGCCTGCCCACCTTAAACACAACAAAACTGCATATTGTTTTACCAATGAACACAGATTTCTGGGTTCTTTTGCGTGATGGAATCAAGACTTCAAAAATACTAGAGATGACAAATATAGATGGCAAAAGCCAATTTGCAAGTTATGAAACTCAACAAAATCTTACGTTAGCGAATTCCAAGGCATCTATTCTACTGCTTAATAAAGTTGATTTACTCTGGGATGACCTTCTCTTCCTCTTCCAGTTTGTTTGGCATACATCAGTAGAATGTTTCCAAGTCCAACATCTGACTTTTGGAGGCAAAGTTTATCTTGACCATAATTCATTTGATTACTCAAATAGTGTAATGAGAGCTATAAAATTGGAGCACATACAGTTCAGAATTTTTTATATTCCACAGGAGAGGGTCTACTTGCTTTTTACCAAAATGGATATAGAAAACCTAACTATATCAGATGCACAAATGCCACACGTGCAGTTTCCTAATTATCCTACAAGATTCCAATATTTAAATTTTGCTAATAATATCTTAACGGATGACCTGTTTAAGCAACCTATCCAATTGCCTCATTTGACAACTTTCATTTTGAAGGGCAATAAATTGGAGACACTTTCTTTAGTGAGTTTCTTTGCCGGCAACACATCCTTGAAGCACTTAGATCTGAGCCAGAATCTGTTACAATATGAAAATGATGAAAATTGCTTTTGGCCAGAAACCTTGACCACTATGAACCTGTCATCCAACAAATTTGCTGATTCTGTTTTCAGGTGCTTGCCCAGAAGTATTCAAATACTTGACCTGAATAATAACAAAATTCAAACAGTCCCTAAAGAGATTATTCATCTGAAGTCTTTGCGAGAACTAAATCTTGCATTTAATTTTTTAACTGATCTTCCTGGGTGCAGTCATTTCAGAAAACTTTCAGTTCTGAACATTGAAATGAACTTAATTCTCAGCCCATCTCTGGATTTTTTCCAGAGCTGTCTGGAAGTTAAGACTCTGAATGCAGGAAGAAACCCATTCCGGTGTACCTGTGAATTAAGAGATTTCATTCAGCTGGAAAAATATTCAGAGGGTATGATGATTGGATGGTCAGATTCATACATCTGTGAATACCCTTTGAATCTAAAGGGGACTCGGTTAAAAGACGTTCATCTTCCTGAATTATCTTGCAACACAGCTCTGTTGATTGTCACCATTGTGGTTATCATGCTAGTTCTAGGGACGGCTATAGCCTTCTGCTGCCTCTACTTTGATCTGCCTTGGTATCTCAGGATGCTAGGGCAGTGGACACAGACATTGCAGAGGATTAGGAAGACAACCCAAGAACAACTCAAGAGAAATGTCCAGTTCTATGTATTTATTTCATACAATGAACATGATTCTACCTGGGTGAAGCATGAATTAATTCCCAATCTAGAGAAAGAAGAGAAATTGATTTGCCTTCATGAAGGAAACTTTGACCCTGGCAAGAGCATTACTGAAAATATTATGAATTGCATTGAGAAAAGCTGTAAGTCTATCTTTGTTTTGTCTCCCAACTTTGTCCAGAGTGAGTGGTGCCATTATGAACTTTACTTTGCTCACCACAATCTCTTCCATGAAAATTCTGATTACATTATTTTTGTCTTACTAGAACCCATTCCCCTCTACTGTATCCCTACCAAGTATCCTAAGCTGAAAGCTCTTATGGAAAAGAAAGCATACTTGGAATGGCCCAAGGATAGGCGTAAATGTGGACTTTTTTGGGCAAATCTTCGAGCTTCTATTAATGCTAATTTATTAGAAACCAGAGAGATGTGTGAACTACAGACATTCATGGAGCTGAATGAAGAGTCTCAAGGTTCTGCAATATCTTTGATAAGAACAGACTGCCTATAAAAAAAAAAAAATCCTCCTTTCCCCTAGGGAAATGGGGCCTGCATACACCATGGGGATAGAAGTTGATACAGGCTTTATGATGGTTATTTGGCAATATCATTTAAATGAAAAAATGACTATTTTTTATGTCAGTTCCTGGAAGGATTTCTAAGAATGTATCCTACAGAAATACAAGTTTGCAAAGTCTTATGTAAAAAGATGTTCATTCCAGGATTATTTATAATAATGAAAAATTGAAAACAGCTGATGTTTCCATAGAATAAAAATTAATTCAATAAATTTTAGTTCATTAATGTGATAAAACATTACACAACCATTAAAAAATGAAGTAGTTCTATATTTACTGGTATGCAGAAAATTATGTTAATATGGTGGTTTATATATTGAAATTTAAGTGTATCTATATCAGTTCAGTACTTTGGTATAGTAACAGTGGTTTAGGTCTGGGCCATTGTATTACAGAAAACTTTTGGTTTCTATGTTATATATTTTCATAATGTTGGAGTTGCTTAAGTGAATCTATGGTTCTTTTGTTGGTAGAAAAACAAGAAAGATAATTTTTAAAGCCTATATATCCTATTCATCTTGCTAGATTCTTCCTTTCTAGTCTCCTCAGTCATAGAAAAAACAAGCTTTTCTAAATTTTGCAAAGTTATATTTCAAAAAATGTTACCTCCCCAATTAGAAAAATTTTTGTGTCTCACCCACCTGATAAAGGAAGAAAATGGCCATGCTTGTTTAAGATCTGACACCAATCTCCTGTTACCTCCCTGTATTCTATCATTGAGCCCTATCAAGTTATAGGCCCTTTCTGAGAACATTCAGTCTCCTTCTCTGCCCCCAGCCTTAACATTTGGCATCATGACTGACCATACAACCCAAATGTCAATACTCACCTGCAAGTATGATGGTCCTTGATTCTCCATAACACTTCAGATATACTTCTATCACCAAACAGATCATATATTTTTAGAGTTTCCCTTTCTCATTAGACAATGAGCTCCAAAAAAGCCAAGGACAGACTTCCTTCTGCCCTTATATCAACAGTCATTTGCTCAGTCCCTGGTTTAAAGAAGGTGTCCATAGTATTTATGAAATGGATGTCAGGTAAGCTAGAGAACTTAGCAGGGACTCAGTTGGCTTCAAGATAGAAAGTCAGGCAAAAAAGACAGAGAATCCAGAGTTGAAAGATTTCAGAGTATAGCTTGAATCATGTGAAATTGCCCATATGCCATTGCTCTTGACCTACAACAACACCTACTTCGTCTCATTCAATCTAATAAAACTAAACTCCTAAGCAGGGCGAAATTAGGCTCTGCATCTACATTATTTCCTTATAGTTGTGGTCTTATGAACTCCTAATGCTAGCAGTCATTTGAGAAATTGTATTCAAGATGGTCAACTTGAGAGTATAGAAACAGGGTTGAGTGTCAATCTCCAAGCCAGATTGTGCTACCATTTGGTGAATGACCAGTCTACTCTGAGGAGCTAGAGCTCAGCAGCCTTGAGGCTGAGTGTCCCTCTTCTTCCTCCCTCGTGAACCCATAGTCTGTTTGGTAAAAGGGAAAACCCAAGGAAACCACAGTGCAGCGAGAGCAGAGAAAGGGGAAAATGCTTTTCCAACCAGGCTTTTAGCATCTGGCCACTGCTATTCATGTGATTGACGGCTTCTGGAGGAGTCAGACATTGTATGAGGAGTTTTAGATCTTGAATAAATTACTCAAATAACTTACCTTTAAAGATCAGTTAATTGAGAACATGTAAAGTAGGTAACATTAGCCCTGAAGTCAATGGGGTTGAGTTATTCCATGGTAGAATCCTCAATAATAGGATTTAATAATGCAGTTTTAAAAAATAGATGTAGTTTTTCACAATTAAAAACGTAATACATTAGGCATAGCTCTCAACAACTTCCTGTTTCAGCAGCTAGACTACCATTAAATCTTACCTCTCAGACCATTGTACATGTTCCAGAAACTTACAATTTTCCAGAAAATAGAATTTCCTAATTTGTTTTGTTTTGACCCTTATGGTTTATAATAGAAAATTAACTTTACATAAGTTTAATGTTGGGCCTTGAGATAGAAGTGGCGCCTAGCCCCATGCAGACCTAAGGATATACTTTTACCCAAGAAATTTCAGATTTCATCAAGGGACCCACTGTCCTCAACCATGATATTGATGAAGAAGTAAGCACACACAGACTTCATGCTGTAACAGAACTCAGTGTAATGACTGATCATGTTTTAAAAACGCTTCCAGGTCTTATGAAGTGGAAAGTTCCTTTCATTCCCTTGCCATTTATCAACCTTGAGCTTCTTCCATTTTTTTTCCCAAGGAGATTAAGCTCTCTATCAATATTGTTCAAATCTGTCTGTGGATTCTTCAGGGTGTCTTCCCAACCACTGCACATCTCTACAGATAAATGACACTAGTTAATGGATGTTAACAGTCCAGTGTGGACAATGTTCCCTATTCTATAGAAGTGGCAAAGAGGTCTATACTAAAATGGGATTCTAATCCTCAAATTCCGAATGGTTTGGAGGGAGAGGAGTTTTAAATCTAATTTATGGCAAATGTTCCCTGAGGTTCAACTCCTTTATGTATTATGATGAACCATTCAAGAAAAGCGTAGACTAAGAACAGTTAAACTGAGTGAGAGTTTAGAGCTTATCAACTATAACTGTCACTTTCAAGTGGAAATTTTTAATGACTCACCTAAGCCTGAGGTCAAACATTAATCTTTTAACTCCTAGACTGATGAGGCTTTACTTTCCAATCCAGAAAGACTTGATTTTATTTCATCATTTTGACCCTTTCATTTCTACTTTCACCAACAGAGCCTTGGACTGGGCCCCTTACACATCCTGCTTTATACTGTCCATAATTATTTGTGCTTTGACTCTATAGTCTCTCCCCACTACCTTGGACTCCTTCCTCCATCCTGGCTACCAACTCTCTGATGGGCTTTCCTTGAATTTCTAAGTCCTCCTTAGGGTCTGGTACTACCAAGACTGGCCATGTTCTTCAAGTGAGATCTCCCTGGCCCAGACCCAGACTCACATGGATCCTGGTCTTCACTTGTCGTCCTCAAGCTGCTTTCTGACCCACTGCCTTACACATGAAGTCAACCAGATATCCTGAGGAGCTCCAGAACTCATGGCTAGGGGGTCCTCTCAGAGTCTGGTTGTTGGATCCCAATGTGAGTTGGACAATCTGGTGAGCAGATCACTCCTGCTGGCTGAAGCAGCGTGGGATACCCAAGACTGCTTGATACCAAGCACACAGAATGGTGCTAACTTGCTGATTGGGGATGACTCTCACTCTGAATACAAGATGACTTCAGGGGTCAGGGCTATCAATAGTCTACCAGCAACCCTTAGACTTGAACCACCAGTGTGGTGTCTATCTTGTGTCTATCTGTGTTTTGACTGTGGTGCCACCTCTTGTCTATAGCACCAGACGATGGCAAGCATGGCAGCAGGCGTCTTTCACCCTGCACTCCTCCTCTTCCCCCAGCCTCTGGCGTCCAGGGTGATAACTGCCATTGCTGTAGGCTCTGTGTCATGTGTTAGGTAGTCCATCAAGGATGGCTTTCAAGCTNGGATGGCAAGCATGGCAGCAGGCGTCTTTCACCCTGCACTCCTCTTCCCCCAGCCTCTGGCGTCCAAGGTGATAACTGCCATTGCTGTAGGCTCTGTGTCATGTGTTAGGTAGTCCATCAAGGATGGCTTTCAAGCTTAAATGCCAATGGGACTTCCAATCAATATCCTCTTTTACTTCCCATTGATGTAGTGACATTGTGCTCTCCCTGTCCTAAGCACATGTTGAAGAGGGAAATACATATCTTGCAAGAGTGGGACTGTGCTTCTCTCTTCACATGTGAACCCCTCACCAATCCTCCCCCACTGTTGTTAGTGTATGGAAGGCAAGGGTCCAGTCAATACCAAAAAAGCTCCCATTCTGAGAATGCAATGAATACCACCTCAAGAGTCTAAGGGAAGACAACACTGGAAAATGCCTTGTTCTATGTTTATACCATAAAATTCTGAATGGTAAACTTAACAAGACCAGAAAAGGAATATTGGTTCACATTGACCTACATATTTTGGGGAAGGCTGACATCAATGAAGCACACTACCAATCGTTGAGAAAGAGTCATTGGAAGGCAGTGTGGACAGATGATGCAGTGTCATGGCTAATAATGTGACCAGTATTATAGACATACTATTAGGGAACTGAAGAGGCACGAAGAGCTATACTGTTTAATGTAAACAGGCTCTCAAGACCCACGTCCTTGTGATTAATTACAGCACTGCTACGATTTCTCCCAGTGGGACATAGAAAATAAACCAGAGAGAGTGCATTGGATAATAAAATGCCTGAAGAGATGGTTCTTGGATTTGAACAGGAAGACAAGGTTCTTGGAACCTACAAAGACTCTTTCAATGGACCACCTAGACAATAACATAATAATCAATACATAAGTAACTCTTCCATATCCATCCTCATCAATAAGACACCAAGCCTCCCATGGGTCCATACATTTTGAAACATTTTTAAATCAAATTATTTATATAGACAGGGGCCATGTACAGCAAAAAATAAATAAATAAATAAATAAATAAATCTTTTCCCAGAGCTCTGCACACCCTGGAGGCAGCTCTGAGAAGGAGAATATCCTGGCTTATGTGGCCAGAATTTATATTGCTTCTTATTTCTTGGCTACTCAACTTGTTTTGGTTTTAGCAGAAGTCATTGAGAGCAGGAGAGTTTTGTCTCAAGTGCTAATGGCTCGTGTGGTGAAATTTAGTGGTAAGACTAATGGATCTGACAGATTGGCAAAGGCAAATTCTAGCACCACAGTATTAAGGTTATTGAAAGTTCCTCCTATAGTTTTTACAAAAAATTGAAAGGAAGGGAAGCATTTCTTGTTTTATATCAGGATGGGTGAAAACTCTACATTATTACGTTCTGTTCTCCCTATGGAGGAAGTTTGATTTTTAGTTGTGTCTGGGAACTTTCTAAACCTAGTGACCTGAAGTATTTAACTTCCCAGTGGCAGTACCATTGGCCCTGGGGGAAAAATAGGGCAGAAAAAGAAGCTATATATACCAGTTAGTTCTAATTGTCCGTTAGAGTCAATGTCTTCTTTTGATTACTGGTCTCATTAGTCTTGGGGAGATCCAGAGACCCATTAGCCCTCAACCTCCTCCTGGTTCCCTGATTTCTGGAAAGAGTTGAGTCAGTCTCCATGATACTGTTTTTTAGTATCGTGACCCTGTGTGTAACAATACAAATTCTAACCCTTCTTGACATTTATACGTGCCAGCCACTGTTCTAAGAATGTTGTAAGTTATACTTGCTAATTGTCATAGATCTATGTATTTAATTTTATAATTATTCTTATGTAACAGATTAAGTATTCAAGGTACCCAAAAGTTAAGGTTTCATGGCTAATAAATGACAGAAATCCAAGGTAGTCTAATTATAGTGCCTGCTTTCATTTGTACTGTGCTATACTGACTCCCAAGAGCTTGCTAACTATTGGTTTCACTAAAATTTATATTTACCATGAAAATACTTGTTCATGCTAGAGCATATTTTTGAATGGAGTGTCTTTTTGTTTAAGAATAAATCTCATCAGGGGCGCCTGGGTGGCTCAGTCGGTTAAGCGTTCGACTTCAGCTCGGGTCATGATCTCATGGTTCGTGGGTTCGAGCCCATGTCGGGCTCTGTGCTGACAGCTGGCTCAGAGCCTGGAGCCTGTTTCAGATTCTGTGTCTCCTTCTCTCTCTGACCCTGCCCTGCTCACACTGTCTCTCAGAAATAAATTAAAAAACATTAAAAAAAGAAAAAGAATAAATCTCATCATTTAGTGTGTAACTCAAATGCTGCCAGTCCTTACTAGCCTATGGCTAAAATAAGGCACGGTACATCAATGACCCCAAGTTTTTGTTCTTGCCCCACCTGCTTATGCAGGACTTCTGGCCTCCTCCAAAGGTCTCCATGAATAATTAATTCTAGGAGACCCCAAGTAGCCTCAGTTCTGCTCACACAGCACACTGACAGCTACACTCCTCATTTGGCACCACCATAGTCTGCCCACCGTAGCTAACTCAGGTGGCTGGACCTGGGGCCTTTCGAAGCCCTTGAAAGAGCCTTGCACTATTGACATTGCTGAATGGAGGTGCCTCCTAGATGTTGCTAATGCCTGTGCTAAGGTGTTTTCTCCCAAAAATCCCCAATTCATTTATCTTTGAGGTGAGGAGCCATGCTGAGTTCCATGCAGTAGTAGGAGGTTCAAACTCTCTCTTCCTAAAACAGGGTGTCAACATCCCAGCGTTCCAAAGCTGCAATGCTGGAATCCAGAATCTCACCAAGTCAATCACTAATCATCAGGGAAATGCAAATCCAAACCACAGTGAGCTATCAGTCACACCTGTTAGAATGGCCATTATCAAAAAGACAATAAATAACAAATGTTGGTGAGGATGTGGAGTAAAGTGAACCTTTATTCCCTAAAAAAGGGAATTCCTTGTTGGTGAGAATGTAGATTGGTGCAGCCACTCTGGAAAACAGTATGGAGGTTCCTCAAAAAATTAAAAATAGAACTAATGTATGATCCTGCAATTCCAAAGAAAGTGAAAACATTAACTAGAAAAGCTATCTGCACCCCCATGTTCACTGCTGCATTCTTCACAATAGCCAAGACATGAAAACAACTGAAGTGTCCATTAATGGATGAATAAAGAAAATGTGATATAGATACATAATTATATTATATATAATGTATATAATATTCCATCGTGTGTGTACGTATGTATATATACGTGTGTATGTATATATATATGTGTGTATATATGTGTATACATACACACATACGTACACACACGATGGAATATTATTCAGCTATAAAAAAGGAGATCCTGTCATTTGTGACACTATGAATAAATCTTGAAGGCATTAAGCTGAGTGAAATAAGTCGCACAGGGAGAGACAAATGCTGAATGATCTCACTTATGTATGGAATCTAAAACACAAAACAAAAACCAAACAAATACCAAGCTCGTTGATACAGAGAACAGGTAGGTGGTAGCCAAAGGCTGGTGGGTGGTAAGTGAAATGGGTGAAGGTACAAACTGCCAGTTATAAAATAAATAAGTTCTAGGGATGTAATGTACAGCATGATGACTACGGTTAGTAATAATTTATTGCATATTTGAAAGTTGCTAAGAGGGTAGATCTTAAAAGTTCTCATCACAAGAAAAAACGTTTTGTTACTAGGTATGATGATCGATGTTGTGGTGACCATTTTGTAGTTTATACAAATTTCAAATCATGTTTTACACCTGAAGCTAACGTAACAGATATCAATTACATCTCACTTTAAAAAACTAGAGAGAAAAATAAGACAATCATACTAGTGCTTAGAGTTTATTTAAAAATAACTAATAGGGGCGCCTGGGTGGCTTAGTTGGTTAAGCGTCCGACTTTCGCTTGGGTCATGATCTCGCGGTTGGTGGGTTTGAGCCCCGCGTCGGGCTCTGTGCTGACTGCCAGCTTGGAGCCTGGAGCCTATTTCAGAGTCTGTATCTCCCTCTCTCTCTGACCCTCCCCTGCTCATGCTCTCTCTCGCTCTCTCTCTCCTAGAAATAAATAAAAATATTTAAAAAAAATAAAAATAAAAATAACTAATAATTTGAAATCTAATGTCTTATTAAATGACCCTGTTAGAAACTAAATAAACTTCTAACCACAAAACTGAAAATTATTCAATTGCACATTAATATTCATCATAAACCACCAAATCTATAACATTAACTGTTTAAAAAGTAAAAAGTGGCTTACATACACAATCAGAAAAACACTGTATATTCATTACAATAAAAATAGTACCTAGGCACATGGGTGGCTTGTGCGGTTAAGCATTCCACTCTTGATTTTAGGCTTGGGTCATGATCTCATGGTCTGATTATGGGATCAAGCCCCCATCTGACTCTATGCTGGGTGTGGGGCCTGCTTAAGATTCTCTTCCTCTCTCTCTGCCCCTCCCTCTCTCTAACAAAATAGTACCATGAGTATGTGTAATCAACCTAATGAACTGGTGAAAAATTTCTGTAACTATTAAAGCATGAAAATTAAAATTTCTGTTCATTTTTAAAACATTGCCAAATATTTATTTGGGCTCTTTTCTATAATATTTTTCTGAGAAATAGAAGTGAAAAAAATCACGAAACCTTTCGATGCTTACTAATAAATTCATGAGTGTGAAATTGTGAGTAATTAGCCAATTGGGCAAAAATAAATTTTGGTCCTTTGCTGCTTCCCTTTCAGCTTTTGTACATATTGTTCCAGGGTGCACAATTGTGCAGAGAGCACAAAGTCATGTCATGTTTCTTGGCCTTGACAATTTATATGGCAAATTTGAATTAAAATTTAAAAACATTTTATTCTTTAGAAAGTTCGGAAAATCAGCTCCCCTAAGCCAAACATGTATTCATATAATAAAAAAAAAATGGTTGAATTACATGTGTTACACAAGATTAAAAAAAAAAAAACTCTCTTCAAAACCAGGTGTGCAGGAGGTGCCTGGGTGGCTCAGTCTGTTAAGTATCTGACTCTCTTTTTGGGCTCAGGACATCATCTCAAGGTTTCCTGAGTTTGAGCCCCTCACGGTGTTCTGTGCTGACAGTGTGGAGCCTGCTTGGAATTCTCTCTCTCTTCCTCTCTCTCTGCGCCTTCATTGCTCACGCTGTCATACGTGTTCTCTCTCTCTCAAAAATAAAATAAATAAAACTTAAAAACAAAGAAACAAACAAAAAAACCAAGTATGCACAGGTCGGCACCCAAAGCCTCAGGGCTGGGATCCAGAGTCTTACATGAAGGGTGTTTGGTCAGCACTAGCTCCCTAAAAGCTCCAAACCTGCCCAAGGATCAAGTGTGATGAGTACCTCATCTCTCCCATTTTCCTCATTCTTCCCACCTCTCATTTGCACCCCTGCCCTTCCCGGTACTCTTTCTTCCTCCTACCTACGCCTTCAGTATGTGCATATAAATGGGAGGTGTGACCATCATTCAAATAGCCCAATTTTTAGTCCTACTTTGGATTCAGTTAGAACACACCGCTACATATTTTATAAGTCAAATTGGATGGGGAGGCTTGCCCCATCAGGAGGGCCAGGAGGGGATGGAGGGGGGAAATGAATATATTTTCCATTGTCAGAACCTCAGAAAGAACTTAGAGCCAACATCTTCTTTAGTCTTTAGAAGCGGGAAGCTCAATAAGCTTGCAGCTGATTTCATGTAATAGCTAAAAACTGAATAGATGGAATTTCGTTTTTAATTTTTAAAACTTGGCTTCAGGGCCCAAACGAAAAAAGACAAAAAGGATACACGACGGCCATTATTAAAAAGGAAAACCCAAACCAACCAACCAAACAAACAAACAAGAAAGAAAGAAAGAAAGAAAAAGAAAAAAGAAAAAAAAAAGAAAAGAAAAAAGAAAAAGAGGAAAGGTCCAAGAGAAGAAGAAACAGAAACCTCTCCAGCAATAATGCAACTTCTCGTTTAGCAGGCTGCGACTAAGCTTCAGGCCAGGGCCGCCAGGAAGCCCGCGCCCCGCCCTGGGGTTTATAAAGAGTTTCACTTCAGCGGTTGCTTCTCAGCAGCCCCTGCGGGTGTGGAAAGCAGAAGTTCATGGCATTAAAATAGATCCCATTGTGCACGCAAGAGTAAGGCCGTCAGCAAAGCGTCTCTTCCTGTTGGTGCACTTCCTCAATTCTCAGCTTGGCTCCGTGGAAACCCAGCCTTGGCTTGGGTGGGAAGCTTTACAGTGTTGGCTCAGGCATTTGCCCACTTAGTGTTTTGTAAATTCTGCAATAAATTTCTAAATGAGCCCTCGTGCCAGAGAAAGAAGTACAGGGAAAAATCATTCGGACCTTCAGAGCTCACCTTGACCCCGAGCACCTGTCGCCTGAGTCATTCTCCGGTGGCAGAGCTGCGCTGGACTCAGGACATCAGAATGTTATAAGAAAGCTACCCTGAGTTTTCTTTTGTTGTTTCTCAATTTTCTTTTTCTCCTCTTTCTCTACCTCGGAAAGCCGTGGACTGAAGCCCCTTTGCGGCTCTACTTCATTCTTATTCCTGTCCCAAATCTGGTGGCNCAGGGGAAACCGCTGGAAGCCAGAACTTTGCCGTAGCAATCAACATCAGCTGAGAGCTTGTTAGCGGCCTCACCTGAGAGCTTGTTAGAACTGCAGTCTTTCAGGATCCATCCCAGACGTAGTGAATTAGAATCTGCATTTTAACAAGCCCCCGCCCCCTGCCTGGGAAAGAAAACTTTAAAAAATGAAGTCTTGCCCCCAGGGGCGGGCTCTTGTGTGAAATTTTGGGGTCACAGCGACACCTTGTGGTTATTTTGGTAGTTGCTGTTGCGCTCTCCGGTGGTCAAGCTGTGTCTGACAGCCCTTAGTTCATGCATCACTGCCGCGACAGGTGACTGCGTGGTACCAGTCAGTGCCCAGAGGCCTCTGTGTTGTGCCTCTCTCCGCCACGTTGTCAGCTGAAGAGATATGGGCCTTCTCCCAAGGATGCCTTCTCCTGATGCTTAGGACGGCTTATAGGCTTAGTCATTTTCTGCGTTTGAAACAGCAGGACAATAGTTCTCAAAGCATTTCTTTACCCTTCACAAGGTTTTTTGCAAAATTCATAAGGCCGTGAAAACCCAGAGGCACGAGATGGTTTTAGAGATCATCTAAATGAATGGTCGTTAACCTTTCATGGATGACGATCACCATGTAATAATCGTTGGTATTACTGCACACTTACTTTGCTTAGAGGACTGGTCTAAGCACCTGCGTGCATTCAGCCATTTAAACTTCACAGGTCAGTGAGGCAGGGGATACATATCACTTCCATTTTGTAGATCCTTATCTGATAATTTTGTTAGTAGTAGTTGTCAGTTGAGAAAAATCTATACTAACAAGAAACTATTATGATGAATCCAGTAACTTTCTTTTTAAAGGTTTTACTTATTTTTGAGACACAGAGAGACAGAGTGTGAGTGGAGAAGGGGCAGAGAGAGAGAGGGAGACACAGAATCCGAAGCAGGCTCCAGGCTCTGAGCTGTCAGCACAGAGCCCGACGCAGGGCTTGTACCCACAAGCTGGGAATCCCCAATGCAGAAGCACATCCCAAATGCTTTGTTGAAGCCGTATCATACAATCCTGAACACACCTGATTTTGTCTGGTCTCGGATGCCTAGCAGGACCAGGCCTGCCTTGGCCTTGGGTGGCAGACTTTGAGGAGTCGCCAATGAGGAAACCGACTTTAGGGAAGTTGCCTATGTTGTGAAAAACAGAGTCGTGGCCAATCTCTTCCGTTCTCCAACCTATACACCCTAGGAAGGATAATTTTCCTAAAACACCATTATGTTTGAGTTATTCTCCAACTCAAAATTATGTGAGATAAAGCCCATTCTGATTACCTTGGTTCTCAAAGCAAAATCTTACACCAACTAACCTGCTTGTTGCTACTCCATGTCTCCCATGCTCTGTCTAGACTATTCCTCTTGTCCTCTGTGTTGTCAGTGGAGAATGAGGGCCTCAGAGGAGAGTCCTAGGAGACTAGCTAGTGGGCTAAGGTGACCCTCCCTGGGAAGCACTGCCTTGGTTAAGTCACTTGGAATGCAGTTAGATCCTTCATAAACACAGGAAAAGTTAGACAGCTTTCCCTTGAGAGTAAACACAAGTTTACTGGAGAAAATATAATTACTGATTTGACCAGGTAAGTGCACATGCTGGTTGGTGTTCTGTTCTGCCAGCCCTTGTTGGAAGAAATAGCAGAATCAGAAGGAAACTTGGTCAGAATGAGTCTTAGCCATCTCTTGTTTCTGGCTGCCCAGTATCTATTCCCTCTTCCTAAAAGCACACTATTTCTTTTTGCGGCATCCTTTCTTCCCAGATATAGTCTGGAAGGCAGTGACCAAGATTCTGGTGCTTGCTGGTTAGTGGGTAGAGAGGTGGCCTAGACTCTTAAAACAGTAGACAATTTCATGCTCTCTTTTGGTATTTCAATCCTGACCAGAGGATCAAAGATATAGAAAGAGATTCTATTCCATCCCCACAGTGGTGCCGTAGTCTTCCAGAGCCTTCGTTTAGATCTCCTGGTGGTCTTTGAATCCTATCCTCCAGGAATATCCTAGCTCCTGCCTGTTTCCAAGCCTCTACCTCATTGAATCTGTAAGCGCCCAACATCCTTCAAAAAAAAAAAAAAAAATTCTTTTGATTAAGTTAATATGCTAGTCAACTATTGTTAGAATATGTTGTAATTAAAAAAAAACCCTCAAAATCTCAGTTGTTTCTACCAACAAGAATTTATTTTCCAAACTCATGGTTCTGTTGGTTGGCCAGGGTGGTTGTTTGGGACTTCAGCTCTGGTTAGGTCTGTTCCATGTATCTTTCATTTGAAGACAGAAGCAGCTAACTACTCAGGGCATGGTCTTTTTTTTCTTTTTTTTTTTTTTACAAATAGTTTATTGTCAAATTAGTTTCCACATAACACTCAGTGCTCATCCCCACAAGTGTCCTCCTCCATGCCCATCCCCCCTCCCCCCACATCCATCAGTCCTCAGTTTTTGTCAGCATTCAAGAGTCTCTCATGGTTTGCCTCTCTCCCTTTCCCCCACCATTTCCCCCCTTCGTCTCCCCCTTGTTCCTCAGTTAAGTTCCTCCTAATCCTCCTATACATCATGGTCTTTTAATGGTAGTTGGTAGAGGGCGAGGTAGCCCATGGGAGCACATTTATATGCTCTGTTAAGCATCATTTTGTTGGCCAAAGCAAGTCACATGGTCAAACTTAAACTCATTTGTGTGGAGATGTGTATTCTGCTTACTCTACAGGCAGGTACTGCAAGGTCACCATTGAAAGGGCATCGATGTAATTGTGTTCTGTTGCAAGTGAAGGGTGCAGGGTTAGGACCATTAACCTACCTTGGTTGGCCACAAAATAATAAATTGTTAACAGAAATCAATTTTAACATAGTTAATCTTAATCAATCTCTGCTTAATGGTTTGTGCTTTCTGACTCTTGTTTAAGAAATTTCTGGTTCTTAGCCCCAGGCATATCATAAGATAGTCCTCTTTATTTTATTTTTCACACTTAAGTCTTTAGTCTTTTGCTAATGGCTGACCAACTGCCCCAGCATTAGTTATTTCATCCTATTCCCACTGATCTATAACGCTTCCTTTGCCAAAGGCCAAATTTCCATAAAGCAGAGTGTCTTTCTGGATTCTCTCTTTTTTTTATTTATTTATTTTTATTTATTTCTAGGAGTGAGAGAGAGACAGTGTGAGCAGGGGAGGGTCAGAGAGAGAGGGAGTCACAGACTGAAACAGGCTCCAGGCTCTGAGCTGGCAGTCAGCACAGAGCCCGACGCGGGGCTCGAACCCACAAACCGCGAGATCATGACCTAAGCGAAAGTCGGACGCTCAACCGACTAAGCCACCCAGGCGCCCCTCTGGATTCTCTCTTATTTCACTGTTCTGTTCATCAACCTTTGTGCTAATATTGCACTTCTTAATTATTCCATCTTTAATCTTCATTTAGAATCAGCTTGTCAAGTTCCAATATACACACTAAAAATACTGATCCAAATTTTGTTTGAAATTTCTTTGAAGTAAAGATTAATATGGGCAGAAAGAGAATTTTCAAGATAATAAATCCTCCTCCCCATGAACACAGAACATTTCTTCACTTATTTGGGTTTCTAATAACATTCCACAAAATTTAATAATTTTCTTCTTATAACAGGCACATCATTTGCCAAATTTATTCCTAGAAATTTTATTTTTATGCTGGTATTTAAGTGTGATCTTTAAAAAATTACATCTTTTAACTATTTGCTGCATATCTATGCAAGCCAGCAACCTTTATCATAATAGTAGCATTTATGTAATCCTTACCATGTGGCAGGCACTGTCCTAAGCATTTTGCATGTATGGAATTAATCAATCTCACAATGACACTATGAAGGAGGTCATATATATATACATATATATGAAAGAGGTCATATATATATGAGGAAACTGATGTCCAGAGGAGCACAGAGATATTAAATAAATTTTCCAAGATCATAAATGGGAAATCCAGGATTCAAACTCATTGTTCAATACCCAGGGCTATAACCACAACACTGTATTTGCCTCTTAACCTTGTTAAGCTATTGCATTAAATTGAATGATTTGCTTTTCTATTCTCTTAGGCTTGCAATGAAAGAACAAAAACAATAAATACTTTTTTGAAAAAATGTTTATTCTGAGAGAGAGAGAGCACTAGCAGGGGAGGGGCACGGGAGAGGGGGAGAGAGGGAATCCCAAGCAGAGTCCTGTGCTGTCAGCTCTTAGCCCAACTCAGGGCTCGAACTCACAAACTGTGAGGTCATAACCTCAGCCCATATCAAGAGTCAGATGCTTAGTCTCCTGAGCCACCCTGGTGCCCCCCCAAAAGAATAAATACTTTAAAAATCAACTAGCAGATATATGGTTAATACCCTATTGAAGTTGTGCATGGGATGCACGTGTGTGTGGGCACGTGTGTGTGTGTGTGTGTGTGTGTGTGTGTGTGTGTGTGTGTGTTGGGAGGAGCAGCATTCTCAGAGAATGGAATGCCCCAAACCTTTGGGATTGCTGGTATACTTCACAGAGGAGCCAGGCATATCAGGCACTGAGGCACTCACCAAGTCGGGGCATCCACAGAGAGGCCTGAATGGAGAAAGAGGCCCAGGGCCAAGTGCAACAGACAGTGTCAAATGACAGGCCTTCTCCTCCTCAAACCCCTAGATTTGGGCTGAATCAAAGGGCCATTCAGGCCCCTCCCTTTCACAGACCAAGGCCAAGGGGGCCGTCCCTCGAGGCTGAAATGCAGCAATCCCATGGGCTTCTGCTCCAAACAGGCTTGTGTTTGAAACCACAATATACTTGGCTCCAGTTTTACATGCATTACTTTCTGGTGCTGGAAAAAAAAAAAAAGAACTAGCATAATGAAAGGGGAGGTCTTGAGGGAGGGGGAATTCTTTTTCCAGTCTAGTGAATGAGGTTAATAAGTGGAAAAATAAAACTACTCTCCGTGAAGGGTCTTTGGAAGGGTTACCAGGCCACAGTAATTAAAAGCAAATTAAAAGGCTGTATCATTCATGCAGCTTCAATGGCTTCTCTCAGCCCTGAGGGGACTGAGTCTACTTCAGGGCAGTGGAGGCTGAGTGGGGAAGAGGGAGAGCAAGGGGGAGGAGAAGGGGGGTGGGGAGGAGGGAGAGCAGGGAGGAGGGGAGTGGGAANCCTGTTTCTCTCTGTGGCATCCCAAATGCTAATTCATGAATTAGGGGATTGGTTGGTAATCTTCCAAAACTCCACTACAAATTGGACATTTGTTCACACATTTCAAAGGAATGTTTTCCAGGGCTTTGCATACTGTGAAAAAACCCAAAACCACCAAACCAACCTTAAGTTTGGTCATCTTGAGTGAGTCACTTGACTCTCTCTGACTCTCAGTTCCCTCTCTGTAAATACAGGTGCAAACTTAAACCCATCTTTTCCAAACAGTGCTCTCCTGAGTCCTCTCTGAAACCTGGAACAGGTATAGGGGAGGGAAATGGAAATATTCATTAAGCAACTCGGCCCATTTCACTTCTGTCATTTTTGACCTCAGACAATTTTCAAAACCACCTAGTTAAGCAGTTAATTCTAACAAGCCCATTTCTGTGACATGGTAATGGTGTGTCAACAGTTATGGGTGATCCCCGAGGACAGAGGCACTGCCTCTTGTACTGGTTTGGCCCGCATTGCAGCCCATAGGAGGTTTGGAAGGTTCCACCCGGCATCAGTTCTTTCTCAAGGACACTGAGGAAACCTGGTGACAGGCCTGGTGGCTGGTAAGGACCCGTAGGTTCTGTGCTATCCGACGGAGGCCTGTGGCCTGTGTTGAAGTGGACTCCCACAGATCTGCATCGGTATTTTCACAAATTCAGGTGAGACTTTGCATGGGATTCTGCAAAAACTTCCCTGTGAAACCTTTCTTGAACTCCATAGGATGTTGTCCTATGTTTTCCAACGCATCCTGACTACTCGCTATCCTAGAACTTAAGGTTCTTAGGGGTATTGCCTGTCTACCCACTCTTCCTATACCCTTTCTCTGGTCAGAAACCATAACTTTTCACTAGGAATTCCCAGGGCCTAGCAAAGTCTTTGCCCTACAAAGGCGATTGTATTTTCCGGAAACAGCAACAGCGATATTTCCGGTCTCATGTGTTCACGTATAAACTTTCCACTCCCCGTTGCAAGGCAGAATCTATTTCCCCTCCGCTGAGACCCAGGGTAGAGAGAGGGCAGGCTTCATGATTGCCTCGATAAATAGAATCCTGCCGAATGCTTCACTTCCAAGGCTAGATTATCGAAAGAAGTGAGGCTTCTGCCTGATGCCATCTCCCATGGGGCGTTCACCTTAAAACCAGCCACCAGGTTGCGGGGAGCAAACGATGCCCGCAGTTGATAGCAGCTTCAACTGCCAGACAGGTGAATGAAGGGGCCTTCAGATGATAGCACCCTGTAGCCCTCAAGTCTCCCAGTTGAGGCATCAGACATTGTAGGGCAAGACAAGGTGTCCCTGGTTTGTCATGCCCAAATTCTCGACCCCCGGAATCTGTGAGCTTAATAAATGTTTGCAGTGGATAACTAAGTGTTGGGGTTATTTGCTACTCAGCCCTAGTATTTGGAACAGGGGTCAATGACAGACACAAAGCATGTTAGTGAATGGCCAGCCATGGATTCCTGGACCCTCCTAGGAGGTAGAAAAGAGATACAGCTGTTCAGGAAATAAGTGGAAATGCATTCTGTTTCTCTGATGTTTTAAGGCATAAATATCCATGAATACCTACTATACTATAATAGAAAAGATTCCTTTAAAAATCAGTGTCTAAGGATCCTATCAATGGATAGGAGGAATGGAGCGGAATGGAGGAAACTTACATGCATATTACTAAGTAAAGAGGCCAATCTGAAGAGCCTATAGATTGTATGATTCCAACTACTGCGACATTCTGAAAAAGGTGCAACTATGGAGGCAGTAAAAAATATCAGTGGTTGTAAAAGATTGAGGGGAGGGGATGAATAGGCAGAGGACACAGGAGTTTTACGGCACCGAGACTATTCTATAGGATACTATAATGGTGGATACGTGTTATTATATATCTATCCCATAGAATGCACAGTGCGAAGCATGAATACTGATGTAAACTACATGCCTTGAGTGATATGACAGTGTCAGTTTCTAGATTCTAACACATGTACTACTCTGGTGCTGATGGTGGGGTCACCTGTGCTGGTGTGGGGACAGGAGATATATAGGACATCTCTGTTTTCTATTCAGTTATGTTTTTTTTCCACTCAGTTTTTCTGTAAACCTAAAACTGCTCTAAATAATAAAGGCTAAGGGTAGCTGGCTGGCTCAGTGGGTAGCTCATGCAACTCTTGATCTCAGGTTTGTGAATTTGAGCCCCATGTTGGGTGTAGAGATTACTTTTTAAAAAAATTAAGGCTACTTTTTAAAAGGACCATTTAAATATGGTCTTGTTTAAGAGCCTAGGAACTCCTTCTTCCCTCTCCCCAAACTTCTCACAAATAAACAAGCTGTGGATTTTATATGTTTACTTCACAAACACTGGAGCTTATGAGTAAAGTCCAACCATGTACATCAGGGGATTAATTTACCTCAGCACTTAGTCTTTCCCTTCCTTCCTCTCTATGGTGGATTTCGTGTTATCTGGGAGCTAATGTGGTTTTTAAAATTTTTTTTTAATGTTTACTTATTTTTGAGAGAGAGACAGAGTGTGAGTGAGGGAGGGTCAGAGAAAGAGGGAGACACAGAATCTAAAGCAGACTCCAGGCTCTGAGCTTTTAAAATTTTTTTTTTAATGTTTATTTATTTTTGAGAGAGAGAGAGTGTGTGCGAGTGGGGGAGGGTCAGAGAGAGAGGGAGACACAGAATCCAAAGCAGGCTCCAGGCTCTGAGCTGTCAGCTGTAGCTCCTGATGCAGGGCTCGAACCCATGAACTGTGAGATCGGACCTGAGCTGAAGTCGGCCATTTAGTGGACTGAGCCACCCAGGTACCCCAAGAGCTGATGTGTTTCTAACATAATTTAAGGAGTCCTTTGTTTCTACCTTGAGTGACAGGGGAAAAACGTGAGCCTTAAAAGGCACAGACCTATATGAATGGCTTAGGAAGAGAGGAAAGCAAGGATCCGAGAGCAGTTTGAGTAATGGATGAAGCCGTCATTGTTCTTATTTCTCTAATGTTTATTAATGAGTAACTTTTTCCATAAAAATATCAGTGAGATCATCATTCATAAAACTGACCAACATAAATATGATGTTTAATTTTGTGTTGTAATTAAATTAGATGGTATAATTGGCTCTTCCAGTTATGTCTGTTTGTTTAACAGATATCTCCTCAGAAAATATAGCAGATGACCATGTAGTTTCCAGATTATCTGGATGGAAGGTTAATGTGTATGTACCTGTGTATGTGCACACACTTGCTACACATCTTGGAAGAAGAGTGGCTTTCTCTCTGTGACACAGAACCTTCCACCCTCCACGGAGCAGAGATCTGATGGCAGTTTGAGTGTGCCAGGACCCCACGGGGCAGGGATGACAAGAAGGAGGTGTGAGAGCTTCTTTCCGTGAGGTTTTCACATAGGAATGATTACAATAGGTAGATTCTATTTATTACTTAAAAATATTCTTTAAATGTGCACTGTTAACTGCTTTTTTAGTTTTGCCAATGTCCAACATGTACAAAGGTTAACACATCAAATGGTTTTATAAGTCTTCGCTTGGAAACCAGCCATCTTCTACTGTCCCTTTCCCTTCCTGTTTTCCTCTCCACAGAGATGATCACTTCCGGGTTTTTTAAAGTTTATTTATTTATTTTGAGAGAGGGAGAGAAAGAGAGAGAGAAGGAGAGAGCGTATGAGGAGGGGAGGGGCAGAGAGAGGGAGAGAGAGAATCCCAGGCAGGTTCTGCACTGTCAGTGCAGAACAAACTGTGAGATCAAGACCTGAGGAGAAACCAAGAGTCAGTCACTTAACTGACTGAGCCACCTGATCACTTCTGTTTCTTAAAGCTGTCTCTTCAAGAATCTGTCTTCAGATTTCTAAATCATATGCTCATACTACTATTTTTCATACCCTTACCTGTAAAATGTGTTTAAAAACCTCCTAAGTTTGATGTGAGCATTAAAAGGAATTAATTCAGGGGCTGGGGCAGTCTGTAGAGCATGACTCTTGATCTTAGGGTGTGAGTTCAAGCCCCACATTGGGTGTACAGCTTACTTAAAAAATTAAAATAATAAAAAACGGAATCAATTTATAAAAAGCACTTTTAACAGTGCCTGGCACTGTTGTTAAATTAACTTTTTGGTTTTAGTTATTTCCTATTGTCTTCTTACTATAAAAACATTATGTTTAGCTGTCTTACAACACCCTCTTTACATACAGAGTTTCCCCTCTCGGCCAGTATTATTTTTATCATACATTTTTAAGATCTATATTTAGTGTTTATATTACTGTAATATTGAATATCCGTGGTTGAACCACATAGAATATTATGACTACATTTTCTTTCTTACTGGAGTTAATCATTATCTTTCTTTTTTTTTTTTACTTGTTGCTTGCTTAGTACAATCCTGACACCAATTCTAATGTTTGTGTGTTTCTCACACCAGCAAAAAGTTTTCTGACACCAGTTGAGTGTCCTACAACTCAATTCAATTCTGACACTATGTACCCAGAGATAGTGCCAGATCCCACAGGTTAAGGGCTCAGTCCCACAATACTGCCCCTCCCCCACTTCAGATGCCAATTCCAAGTCCAGGTTGTCACCTGTGCTTCTGAACCCTGGGTCAGAAGATTCCTATGACTCCTTCCTTGGATTGGATTAATTTGCTAGAGGAGCTCATAGAACTTGGAGAAACATTTTACTTGCTAGATTACCTATTCTTCAGAAAAGGTTATACCTCAGAAACAGCCAGGTGGGGACAGCTGCATAGAGTGAGGTGTGGGGAAAGGGTGCAGAACTTCCATGCCTTCTCCAAGCCTGCCATTTTTCCTGAACATCTATGTGTTCATCAGCCAGGAAGCTTTCCTTNCAGTCTCCAGGTTCTGAGCTAGCTGTCAGCACAGAGCCCGACGCAGGGCTCAAAGCCACGAACCGTGAGATCATGACCTGAGCCGAAGTTGGACGCTTAACTGACTGAGCCACCCAGGCGCCCCTATCAGGAAGCTTTCCAAAGCCCCTCCTTTTGGGTAATGATGGAGACTTTATTACCTAGACACAATTGATTAGATCATTGGCCTTTGGTGACTGATTCAACTTCCAGCCCCTCTCCCCTCCCTGGAGGCGGGGGGCTGGGACAGAAAGTCCTAATCCTGCAATCATGTGGTTGGTTCCCTGGCAACCAACCCCCATCCGTATTATGTATTATGTAAGGGCTGTCCAAAAGTCATCTCATCAACATCACAAAAGACACCATCACTCATCACTTAGGAGATTCCAGGGGTTTAGGAGCTCTGTGTCAGGAACAGGGACAAAGACCAAATATAGATTTATTATAAATCATAATGTGCACACTTTCTGTGTACAACTACTTAAGTCATTCCCAAATCCTCCACAAGAAATGTAAATCTCTTCTCAATATGTTGAGGGGAAGATATCCTTCCCAGTGCTCCCTCTCCTCCTGCCTTACAGTGACTGGCTCTTCACCAAATCTGCTGCACAGCTATCACTCTGGGATTGACTTTCACTATCAACCTTAAAATCCCTTTATGTTCTCCTGTATATTAGATCCTCTTTTTTTCCCCTCCCATGAAATCTTTCTTGCTTTACACTTTCATTTTGAGTGAGCACATCCTTCAATACCTTCTCAGTTACAAATATCTAAAAAGTTACCTCACCTTCATACATGATAGCTGGGCTGGGTATAGAATTCTAAGTTGAAAACATTTTTCCCTTAGAAATGCGAAGGCACTGTTTTTTCTAGCTTCCAGTGCAGTTCTTGAGAAGTCTGATATTTTTTCTTCTGAATGAGCCTTGTTACTTCATCTCTGCATGTGTTCAGAATCTTCTCTTTGTTTTTTTTTTTTAATTTTTAAAAATGTTTTATTTATTTCTGAGAGAGAGAGAGAGAGCACGAGTAGGGGAGGGTCAGAGAGAGAGGGAAACGCAGAATCTGAAGCAGCTCTAGGCTCTGAGCTAGCTGTCAGCACAGAGCCTGATGCGGGGCTCAAACCTATGAACTGTGAGATCATGACCTGATCACTGTATATGTATATATATTTAAACATTCACTGTCATTTTGACGGGGCTGGTGGTGGGTGAGGTAGGAGAGACACAAAACTGTAAATGATATTTTCAACTTGCCACCTTTAGCAGGATTTTCCAGTGATGGAATTCAAACAATGTAATGGTACAATATAAATGGAGCTGCATTAATTTAATTCCTATTGGATTCAGTGTTGACTTTTAAAATTTCCTGAGGGTTGTAAATTTGGCTGTTTTTATAGGGTTTTATATTTCCATAGGTGCCCTATTTGTGTTGTGTGTTTAGATCATGGGAAAAAAAAAAAATAAAAGAAGCACTGGAAATCAACAAATCATCTCAAGCATTAGAGAAAGAACTGCAAATTATACCCAAAGAAGCAGATGGAAAGCAATTGCAAAGATAAAGTCAAAATGAATGGGGAAACAATGTACAATAGAAAAATTCAGCAAAGTGAAAAGTAAACCCTGGTGAGACTGATCATGAGCAAAAAAGAGAAGATCTAAAATCAGAAAAGGGAGGAAAAAAAAGACTTCACCTTAGAGTCTAAATATATCATATTATGAACAATTATATTTTCAAAAATTTTATACAAATTAGACAAACTCTTAGAAAACTAGCCTGCCAAAATAGACATTAGGAATCTGAATAGTCCTTTAAATATTTTTCAAAAATTGAATCTGTAATTTAATCCTTCCCAAATAAACAAAACAAAACAAAACAAAAAACTCCTCCAGGCTAAAATGGCTTCACAAGAGAATTTGACTAAAGCTTTAAGAAATTAGACCAATTTTATACAAACTCTGCCAGAAAAAAGAAAAAGTGGAACAATTTGCAAGCTGTTTTAAAGGCCAGCATAACTTTGGCACCAAAATCTGACAAGGACATTATAAGAAAAAAAAATTACAGGCCAATTCTGTACCTACATGAAAAAAAATCCAGAATAAAATATTAATCAGCTGGATGCAGCCATGTATGAAAAATATAAAACATCGTGACCACATCTATTTGTTAATGGGCTTATTCCAGAAACCAGAGTTTGATTTCCTTCCAAAAATCAATACAGTTTATCACCCCAGTAGAAGAAAGGCCACATTTGTGTTGAGGTGACAGAATCCCAAGCAGGCTCCAGGCTCCGAGCTGTCAGCACAGAGCCCGACGTGGGGCTCAAACCCACGGACCGTGAGATCATGACCTGCGCTGAAGTCAGACGCTCAACCAACTGAGCCACCCAGGTGCCCCAATAAGGTCTTTCAAAACAGACTCACCGAACACCCAGAGAGCTGGTGTTTGGCTGGAGAGTGAGCCAATATCCTTGGAATCCATGTCTGTACATGGAAGCAGTTAGGGACTTAGCCTGGAGTTTTACACTGAAGGGTGAAAGCCGCAGGCGTCAAGGGTCCAAGTATTATTTCATGTGTGCAGTTGTGGGGAGTGTCTTTAGAATAGTTTAGCTAAGCCACAAATTTTCAATACCTTTAATTGCTCCACACAAAGCTCATCTCTAAAATCTATCATGCTATTTCACCAGCCACTGTGATCACAAATGAAAACCCATTTCTGACATTCACCATGGTAATTGGCAACGTGATAGATGTTGACCGAAGTAGGCATAACTGAGGCATGTCGTAGCTGCCTCGGGAGCACAAGCTTCCTGGTTAGAGTGCTTGCTGGCTACTACTCATTAGAACAGACCGCCTGAGTTGTTGTTTAACCAAAGTAACACATATATCACGTTGTATATGTGCAAGTATTTAACAGTAAGTTATAAGGTTGGCTGGGTGGCTCAGTGGGTTAAGCGTTTGACTTAGGCTCAGGTCATGATCCTACAGTTCCTAAGTTCAAGTTCCTCATCTCTCTCTCTCTCTCCCCCCCTCAAAAATAATAAACAAACAAACAAACAAACATTTAAAAAAGCAAGTTATAGACATTGAAACAACCACTTCTGCCACATCCTGGACAAAGATAACATTTCCATGCCTCATTTTTCCCATTTATCTGCACACATGAATTGTTGGGTCAACAAAAGGAAATAATGCATGTAAAGTACTTAGTATTGACATACAAAAAGCAACTGATAATAAGTAAGTTATTATTATAAGCGGTATACTCTATGCCACTATACATCTTCCACTTGCCTCTCAGAAAGCCCTGGCTCTCAGTCCACATTGTGGTAAAACTGGGGTCCATCTAGGTATGTTGGATGCAACCACATACCAGGGACTGGATTGTCACAGTAAAATGGACCTCAGTTTACAAACCAGGACATTATTTTTCCCTAGTATTTCCAAAGATGACTCATGATAATCAAGCTCATTAGAGACTGATGTATAAATCCAACTTTCAATTTATAAATCGTCATGGGAAACATAGCTACTGAGTACAATGGTTGAGTTCCTGGGAGTCAGTGATGATAGCTTTAGTGTGAGTTCATTTTTATGAAATGGATGAATTCTTGAAGAATTTGCGTTGTTCAAAACTCATATAATTCAAAGCAAATGTTCCCATATTAATAAATTTAAAGTACGGTGGGGTATATTCCAAAGCACATAAATCTACACCCATTGGTGTATAACTTCATTGTAATGATGCCTTTCATTTCTTCAGCATGATCTCTCATATTTTGTAGAAAGGAATCTGCTAGATTATAAGCACATCATATCATCATGGCTGTTAGGTCTTCTTCAAAGCCTTTTAACGATGTCTAAAGTGTGTAATAAATGCATTGCTCTTGGTGCTTTTCTGCACTTCCACATTATAAATGCTCTGATGACATGGTCACAGGATATAAAAAACATTTTAAATTATAATTACCACACAATTATCACCAAAATCATTTGATGAAGTTCTAAGCCATGTGACTAGCAGCACAGTTTATGAGATACTAACAAAAGAAAAAGGATTTCTGTTTTAGAACCAAAGTGTTACAGTTCACAATTCACTTGTCTGAGCAGGTTCGAAATTGAGCAATTCTTCTTTCCTTTTTAATTTGTGGGATTTGTATGATTTCTCATTTTGAGCACAAAATAAAACCTTGTGAATGTTTTGTATCACACAATTACATGTAACTCAAATTCACTTAAAATGTAATTATGGTACTGACAAATTATTGTTTGGGAGGGTCTTTTTCTTTGCAAAAAGGGTATAGCAGAAAAATGTTGGCTTTGAAGCCACCGGACAGATGTAGGTCTAACTTATTTTCTTTAACTTATTAGCTGTGTGGGACTCAATTTCCTTATGTATAAAATGGGGATCATAAATACATGCCATATAGCGTGAGTCTGGATTTGAATATTAATACTTCCCACTTATTAAGGGTGCCTAGTGGCTTAGTCGGTTAAGCATCTGACTCTTGATCTCGTCTCAGGTCATAATGTCACAGTTCTTGAGTTCGAGCTCCATGCTGACAGTGAGGGGCTCGCTTGGAATTCCCTCTCTCCCTCTCTCTGACCCTCCGCTGCTCATACTCTCTCTCTCGCTCTAAAAAATAAATTAATAAACTTAAAAAATTATCACTTATTAGAGGGCTTACTGTAGGCCAATCAATTTATATATAGTATTGGATTAATCTTATAGAAATTCCATGAAGTACAAATTAGTATTCCATTGAGGAAAAGGGCTCATGAAAGTTAAGTAAACATGACCAAGACCAAATAACTAATAAGCAACAGAACTGGATTCAAACTCAGGTTTGAACTGACTTCACATCAAGAGACACTATTCTTTTTTCCTAGAACTAAATGGTCATTTAAAAAATGACCAAGAACAATATCTTACACAAAGTATATGATTAACAAATGGCAATTATTGTTACTGTTATTTTTAAATATTTTTTTATTTTGAGAGAGGAGGAGGGGCATGGAGAGAAGGAGAGAGAATCCCAAGTAGGCTTTGTGCTGTCAGCGCAGAGCCTGACATGGGGCTCAAGCTCAAGCAAGATCATGACCTGAGCTGAAATGAACGGTCTTGCTCAACCAACCCAGACACCCCTATTGTTACCATTATTATGGGGGCCTCCTCCCTCATGTCCAACACACACACACACACACACACACAATTACAAAGAATATACTACATTGCCCTAACCTTCTTTATTCATTTGATCACTCATGGCATATAAATATACCATATGAAAGGAGAAATGGAAGCCTTTAAGGTCTTTTCAGAGAGCTTACAACAACCAAGAAAAATACCTACTGCTTTTCTTCCTGGAAATAGATGACTCTGGCAAAGTCACCAAGTTATCTGCCAATAAACTGAGTGCATATTAGTTTCCTAAGGCTTCTGTAACAAAGGAACACAGATTGGGTAACTCAAACAACAGACATTTATTGTTTCACAGTCTGAAATCTTCCTTCCATTGGCTGTGAGGGAAAATCTATTCTGCGCCTCTTTCTTCTTAGCTTCTGGTGGTTTGCTGTCAATCTTTGGTATTCTTTGGCCTCAGAAGTGTCACCTTGATCTCTTACTTCATCTTCACGTGGTGTTTTCCTTGTGTCTCTGTCTCTTCACACTGTCTTCCCTTTGTGCATATACATCTTCATGTGCAAACTTCCCCCTTTTATAAGGACCTGTCATATTGGATCAGGGCCCACCGTAATGATTTCGTTTTAACTTGGTTACCCTTGTTAAAGACCCTTATTTCTGAATCAGGTCACATTCTGAGGTATTGGATGTTAGGACTTCAATGTATCTTTTGGGGGAGGATTACAATTCAACCAATTACAGTGTACAGAAGTGTGTGTGTGTGTGTGTGTGTGTGTGTGTAAGAGAAACCATGTAAGCAAGGCTTGCACTGGATGAAAAAAATATTGGGAGAGAGAAGAATTGTTGTTGGGGACCGTGGACTTACTGGCTACATGTCCCCTGGCCTCTGGTACATTGGATGTGTTAAGTCGTGACTCTTTGGATTAGAAGTGACAGTCACTCAACTTGAAGTTGATAAGCAAAGGGAGAAAGTGTTGGCTTATATAATCAAACTATAGAAATGGCAAGAAAGGAATAGCCTTAAGGATTAAGGGACTTGAAGGCCATCGAATCTCTTATCCTCTGCTCTTCTCCTATTTGCTGCTTTCCTTCTTCTGGCTGTTTCCATGAGGCTGCAGGCATGATGCTAGACTACCCCATGCTTCCATCCATACTGCCTTGTAACCAGAGAATTAAGAACTTTTTTAGTTGGTGAAGGAAGAATGCCAATAGGCTCTCCTTGAATCATATGACTTTCTTTTAACCAACCTCGGACTCTGAGGGGACAAGGAAATATGATTGGGCCCACCTGGAACATGTGCCCATTGCCAGTCATAGGTCTGGGGCTACCAGGACTGGCAAGGGTGAAATTGGAAGGCGTAGTTGCCCAAAGAAGAGGACAAAGCAGTCAAGGTCCTCATCACAGAAGCACACATTTGCAGCTTGAGGTGCAGCGAGAAGTTTGGCTTCCTGCAAGCTTGCCTGGGGACTACTGCCTCCAGCGAAGTTCTCACCTATGCTTTTGCTCCGGCCTGGGCTCTCACATTCCTGGTTGTTGGGGCAGGCTATGGCAGAGACTGTCCAGCTCTACAAAACTCATTCCCTTCTTATCCTGGACACAGAGCTGCACTACATTTCCCAGCCTCCCTTGCAGTTTCACTGCAGTTGCAACTCCCTTGCAGTTGCTAAGCACCGACCAGAAAACTGGGCCAAAGGAATGAGGCTGAAAGTGATGTGTGCTTCTTTCAAGTCTGACCCGTAAAACCTCCCATTCTCCATGCTCCTCCCCCTACCGCCGGCTTGATGCAGACAGGTGTGGCAAGCTCTTTCCGAATACACGTTGAAGTCGGTGGACACAACACGGAAGGAGCATAGGCTCCTGAATCCTTGCTTGGAGGAGAGCCACCAGCTCACTGGGAACCCCATTTCAGACTTCTATGAGGGCGAAGCAAACTTCCGTGATTGGAGCAATTCCAAATTTCAGAACTTCTTACAGCTGCGAGAACTGTCCTACCGACAGACATTCTTCCCTCTGTTCACCATTGGCATCATTTTCCCTGGCTTCCCAAACAGCTGTAGAGGAATCCTGGAGCCAACAGAGCTACACTGGAATCCTGACTCTGCTGCCTTCCAGTGGTGTGACTTCAGGCGGGTCTCCCATCTTCTTTGAGGTGTGCTTTTCTGATCCGTAGAAGAATTCACAAGGCTGGAGTACAGATTGAACTCAACAAGAATATATGAAAATAGTTGTTGATTCCAGGTATTGCTAGTATATTTAAACACTTGTTTTTAATGTGAGAGACAAAGAAAAGGTGTGCGTGCAAGTGTGCAAGCAGGGGAGGGGCAAAGGGAGAGAGAGAGAGAAAGACAGAGAGAGTGTTAAGCAGGCTCCAGGCTCAGGGCAGTGCCTGACATGGGGCTCGATCCTATGATTCTGGGATCATGACCTGAGCCAAGATCAAGAGTTGGATGCTCAATCACCTGAGCCACCCAGGTGCCCCAATATATATATATGCATATGTATATTTATACATATACGTATATTTTAACTGCTACAGGGTGATGTCATCCCAAATGACTTCCCACCAGGCTCTGGTTGCACTGGGAACTATCTTGCCAGTAAGGAGATTCCTCAGTCTTAGAAAAAAAGCCTTTGTGACTTAGAACTTGAAATTAAGTCCTTGGGCTGTGGTAAACTCCTGTTGCCACTAATCCTTTTCCTACCAGGAGGCAAACTCCAGAATATATTAAGTCTCAGGCCCTTGTCCTGCCTCTCTGGAATGCCTCAGGTAGGAGTACTTCTCCATTCCAGGCTCACAGCCCTTTGGTTCTCTTAGTCATTTACTCATTCATTCATTTGTCCATTCCTGCATGTGTCCGTCTGTCTGCTTATTCACTTAAACCCAGACCAAATATTTATTGCATGTCAGCTCTGTGCTGGAGACTCAGAAGTGGGAAGGAAAGACATGGCTTCACCCCCACGTAGCTCCCGTTCTAACGAGAAGTCCGAGAAGAGAGTGGTGAGTGCCATGGCTGGTACGGGATGCTTCAGAGGCTCAGAGGAGGCACATGGTCCAGGCACTGGGGCCAGCAAAGGTGTTCTGCAAGTAGCAATGCCCAGCACAAGTTTTTCCAAACAAAAGGATGGCAAAGCTCTTTCTACCACAACTTCTAGCCACCCCCGAAATGAAGCTATTGGGTCTTCCACTTACCAGCGGCATCATTTAGATACACCATCACCATCAATCATCACTACCTCCCTTTCCAAGCCCTTCCCTGCCCAACTTCCAAACTCTTTAAGAATCCAGTGCCCTGTGTCGTCCTGTAGCTACCAAAAAATTCCGTCATGCCTCCCTCCTTCCCCGCAACTGCCAACATTCCACTCAAAAGAGGCATGAATATCTTTAAGGCATTCTGTATGGATGTATATGTACATATTTATAGTCTTTAAAGTGTTCATCATACATATGCAAATGCCTTAAGACGTAAACTATAAGTATACATATTTTCATGCATCTACACCCAATGCATGTGTGTGTATGTGTATGCACAAATATATGTATGTATAATCACCAAATTTCCAAGAACACTAATTGTTCAGTGAGGTTACTGTTGCTACCTCAGACACCAAACTTTATTAAATTTCTCCAGAAGGAATAATAAAAGGTGGACTACAAGTCATTTTGCTATCAGAAAGCAGCCAGCAAACCCAACAGACTTGGCTGGTTGCAAGTGCTTGGCTGATACGTGTTATTTTACCTTTCTCATTTGAGAAAGCTTTATTGTTGGAATAGTGTTAATGATTTCTTCCCTTCCTTTGGTGTCTAGAATAATGTGTGCTATGATGCATGCCAAGGTTTGGCTATCTAACAGCTGCTAGTAATTGCATATTTATTGAGGGGGTGGAAAGGGAGATGTATTTTATACATATCATTGTTTCTACCATATTCCATCTCTGAGCTGTTTCCCTGTTAGGGACTCCCAGATTGTTAGAATTTTTGATGGCCATGAGAGTGACCTTTAGGGTTGAGAGAGAGGAAGGAAACTTTCTCATAGGTTTCATTAATAACAACAAAGAGAATAATGATGATAGCATTTATAATAGCAATTATCAATATGTATATAATTAAGAGCTATGCTCTTTTACTTCATTTATCTCTCAGTGTTTCACATATTACTTCGTTTATGTCTCATAACTACTCTGTGTGGTAGGTTCTAGTATTATCCTCCTGATTTACAGATGAGGAAGGTAAGGCACAGAAAGGTTTAATGATCTGCCCAAAGTCACACAGCAGTGGCAGAGATAGAATTGGAACTCAGACAGTCTAGCTCTGGGTCCACGCTCCTCACCCCTAAGCTATGTTGCTTTTTCATTCCTCATGTGCACTTCAGTCCTAGATGGAGAAGAAGGAGAAGAGCCAGGTATCAGAGGGGAGCAGGAGGTGCTGGGAAAAACCCTGAGAAGACCTTGGCTCTGAACTCAAGACCCCCAACTTCTGGGCCCCCCCCCTCCAGCAGGGGGCGCCTATAGTCCACATTTTCTGGACACCCTTTTGGGGACAGCCACCTTAACTGTTGAGAACCAGAACTCCTGGCCCTTATCAGAAAGAGCCCTGATCTTAAAACTTGGTCTATCATTCTTGAAGTATTTATAGTGTACTAATCAAAGGAATGACCCAAAGTGTGGAAATAATCAAAGAACAATACAGGGCATTTCTTGGAGTACCCTCAGTGGGCATTGAAACCACAAGCCCAATGAACCTGCCTAGGCCCCAGGCTTATGCAGCACTTCCTGGCTCCAGATAAGCCACAGAGACATTAGAGGGAGGGATTTTTCTCACCACACTCAGAAAGCATAGGATTTGAACGAGCCTCAGCTCTTGGGGTGGCCTCGAACACACCCTTCCCCCCACCTGCTCTGTAAGGTCGTGGAGCCCGTGTTGTACGCACCGCACTGCCCTTTGGAACTTAACGTTGAGGTGGTTTCTCTCTCGCGACCTTTGCTACAGGCTCTGTAGGAACTAGCTGAGAGGAGCAACCGAGAAGGCCAAACTTTAACCTGGTCACGTTAGACAGGAGACCAGGTCTGACAGAATTTGTACCTTTCATAGCGGTGGGAGAAGAATGGCTCTGTGAGGGATCCGTGCCCCTTCTCAGCTCTGCCTCCACCCTGCAGTAGAGACTGGGCTGGGGGCCTCACTTTTAAGGGGGCCTCTCAGACTACGAGCCGGAACAGGGTTGACTGCCCTGAGAATGCCAGCTTCTCCCACCCCACATATTCCCCAGCAGCCTGTGAGTGGCGCCTCCCAGCCACGTGATCCCTTTTCTGAACATACTTTGGTATAAGAAATCTGAATCAAAACATTTTAAAAAATTGTTTTTAGTGTTTATTAAAACATTAGATAGAGCATGAGTGGAGCAGGGGCAGAGCTGAGAGATGGACACAGAATCTGAAGCAGGCTCCAGGCTCTGAGCTGTCAGCACGGAGCCCAACGTGGGGCTCGAACTCATGAGCCATGAGATCGTGACCTGAGCCGAAGTCGGACTCATAACCAACTGAGCCACCCAGGCCCCTCGAAATCTGATTCAAATTAAATGAGAGGTAAAACAGAAAGAGAAATAACCCAATGCCAGCCTCCAGAGAGGGGCTAGAGATCGCCCAGGCTCAGACTCTGGTTATGCTTCATAGGGGCTGGACAGCCCCAGGAAGTTTATTTACCCTTTCTGTACCTGGCTTTCTCATGTGCCAAGGGAAGATCATAAAATCCATCTCATAGGGTCGTTTGAGCACGTCCAGTGAATTAAGGCACGTAAAGATTAAACACAGTGTTTGGCATGTAGGAAGTACTCAGTAAACCTTAGCTGTTGTGGTCAAACCTATTCATGCAAGCCAGCACTCCTCGGAAAAGGAATCTTGCACTCTGTCACCACTGTGACCGTTGTTGCTACCAGGGCAGTATTTTGTGTTCTGGGCGACATGGGCGAACTTCCTGTCTTCTCCCCAGAACATAATGCCCCCCTCACATCCTCCAAACTGCAAACTCCCTCTTTCAAGGTCACTGACTAGATGCCAGGCCGGAAGTTTTCTCTCCTGGAATTCGGTCCCTGGGCATTTAACCTCGTGACTAACTGGCTTGGGGTTGAGGTCACTTGAAGTTCAAGAGGGCCTCAATTCTGACTTTTACTGTTATTGATTTGTGGCGTTTATAAGCCAAAGTGCACAGCCTCCAGGGCCAAAACTGCAGGCACAACAATGTGTCCCTTCTCCGGTGGCCCTGTTTACCTTCCGGGAGCGGGCAGGGTGTGGCCAGAACTTGTGGGGTGGTGAGAGCACCAGGGTGTGGTGAGAACACTGGGCGTGGTTGCCCAGGACAGGCCTTGGAGAAAGGAGCCGAGCCACCAGCCACGGTGGCTCAGGTCGAAATGCTGAGGCCACCTGTGGGTCCTGCTCTGTTGTGGAACAGCTGTGGGGACTCAGGCTGTCTGCTCCTCAAACACAACAGCAACAGCAACACTAATAGCATGCCTTCCCCGAGTTCCTATTAACCGCGTGTGGCACTGCAAGCACTCCCTTAATCATTAGGACCGTGGGCTATGTGTGAGTCCTGGAGCCACCACTCACTAGCTGTGTGACTTCAGGGACTTTACTTAGCCTCTCTATTCCTCCACATCCTCCTCTGTAGGAAGTGAGGTGGTTAAAAGCACCTTTCTCAAGGGCAGGGCTTGACCCCACAGCCACCATGCTGGCGCCCAGGAAGGGGAAGGTAGAATTAGACCATGTGATATTGGGGTAGGGGAATTTATCTTGGTGACTTTAGAGTACTGGGTTCATGTAGGTATAAGTACGCAAAGCTGTGAATCCAGGAAAGAATCGCCAGAGAAGGAATCAAAAACAAGATTTTATATGAAAATATCCACCTTGATCCCGAGAGAAAATAAACCACCTGGTGCCAGTTGTAATTGAGCAGAGTCTTGAGCATTGAAAACCCTATATAAAACATGTTATGTACTATAAGAAGGCTTTCAATCAAGTAAATAAAGTATGTGTAAATTATAAGAAGAAGGAGGAGGAAGGGGAAGAGATGGAGGGGGAAGAAGATGAGGTGGGGGGAGGAGCAGAAAAACCACCTTCCTCCTTGGGTTGTTGGAGGGATTAAGTGAGAAAGCCCTAGAATAGTTTCTGGCCCAAGGTAATGTTGAGTAAGTATTAGCAGTTGCTAATGTAAATTTCACATGCATGAGTTCATGGCATTCACATAACAACCTGAATTAAGTCCTCTACTGAGGAAAGGCTTAGGGCACGGTGAAAGAGGCAAGCAAAGCTGGGATTTGCTCCCAGGATTATCTGATTCTGAATCTCAAATCTGGATCCAAAATCACTGTGTCTTATTGCCTTTCCTTTGCCGATGTCACCCAAAGAAACCTTGCCTGAGCACCTTACTATGAGTCAAGCTGTTGTGACCTTGTTTAATCGGTTGAAACCTTCCAATATGCTGAGTTCATAAGCACTTACAAAGCTCTTCTGAGTGGTCACTGGGCCGGGTCCTGGATCGGCCTCCATGAATAAGATGTCGCTGGTCTTGCCCAGGAAGCTCCCTGGCCAGTCTGCAAACAGAAAAGCTCCTGTGTGGTGATCGAACACCTTTACAAGCCTAAGGATTCTCTGTGCTTGCAATTCCTTTTGGATAGTTTCTTGAACTTCCTCACCTCTTTTGAGGGCCTTAACTAAAAATATCTGCCCCGTTTTGTTCAAATTTCCCACATCTAGATTGAGGTTTAAAGTAGACTGTTAAATAAGATGAAAGAAAGGAATAAACTGGGGGAGACATTAACCATCCTTTATCAGTTATCAATTCATCCTTGAAAGACTAGAAAGACTTGGTAAGGGTTGGAGAAAAGGAAAGACCCCTGTGGCGGTACACACGCCTCTGGGCTCAGGCTTTCTTTAAGTAGTGGCTTTGGCAAATTACGTCTAGATTCTGGAAGAGAGGTTGGGCAAATGTTACTCAATGAGAAGCTAGGGAGAAAGTAGTAGATGGGAAGTGCTATCCGCAGGTGTAACCCACCCCCAAGGTGTGGTGTAGGTAGCTGCCCAGCGAGACCTGAAACACCAAAATCAAACCCATGCGTTTATGAAACAGACCTTGATGGAAAACTGTCCAGGCACTATGCAAAACCGTGGGGATTTCAGATGAAACCAACTTCAGTCCCTGCCTCCAGGTGCCAGTATAATCTGGGACTAAATGTAAACAAAGAAAGGTGTAACCCAACCAACTGAATTAATCTGAGTGTTTAAAGCCTTGACGTGACACTAAAAGTATGTGGCCAGCATCAAATCCCAGAAAAGGGGTATTTGAGCCCACCCCTTGAGTGTTTATCCAGCCCCTGGGAGGGCCCGGGTTCCTATCAGGAGAGCTATGAGCTAGTTGCCTAGGCCAGAGAAAGCTTTCCTGGGCTCTCCGTACAAAGTCACGTTAGAACTTACAGAGGCTTCCTCTGGGCCCAGGGCTATTCTAAGCATATGATACCTCATGGTTCATTTATTCCTCACAATAAATCTATGGAGCATGTTTGGTGCTCCTCAAAACTCCAAAATTTGAGGCCTCAAGAGATGGAGTGATTTATCCAAGGGGAGTATATCGTACAGCCAGATAGATGACAGAGAATGACAATCTGGCACCGGGGCTAGAATGAATGGCACAAGCAGTTCTCTCACAGGGACAAAAAGTCTTCTCATGAGGGGTTTGGGTTCCTTGATCGCTTGATCGTGGGTGGATAGGACACAGTACAGGCATGCCTCTCTCTCACTGCAATCTGATTATATGGGATCGGGTTTGTACTCTAGTCTCATATACAAGAATCAGTTTCACTGAGCCTAATAGCCTCAGGGTACACAGAAGAAAATCGAATTCTGTACTGGGAACATGAAAGGATCAAACTCAAGAGCAAATGAATCAGAGTTCCATCAGGAAACAGATGGTACAAGATCTTACAGCCGAGAATCATGACTAGAACCCAGGGTTTTTCATTTCCATCATGGGAGTTTATACTTGGAAAGTAAAAGAAAGGAAGACTTAATACAGGAATGAGGTTCTGAGGACATCAAGCCACACTTACAAACACACTTATAAGAAGTATCTCAGGGCGCCTGGGTGGCTCAGTCCGTTGAGCAACCGACTCTTGGTTTCAGCTCAGGTCATGATCTCGTGGTTCTTTAGTCTGACCCCCACATGCTGTCAGCACAGAGCTCATGTCAGAAATTCTCCATACCCCTCTCTCTATCTGCCCCTCCCCCACTCATTCTTCCCAGCCTCTTTCTCTCTCTGAAATATAAGTAAGTAAGCTTAAAAAACAAAAGAAGTATATCACAATTGAGGAGTTAAATGGGTACTGTGGAACTAACTTGTTTTCTTTCCATCAACCGTCTTCACTCGTGGGGCAGGGGCTCCTTCAGCGTGGAAACCGGGGAAGCCCTGGGGTGGATGGGGTGGATGCCAGGGGCTAGTGACAATGGATAAAGTTGGGCCAGGGGCCTGGCACTGGTGCTAACGTTGGACAAGCCCAGTTTCAGAGTCTCAGGGTAAGCGTTTGAGAGCAGGTAGACTTGCGGAACCCACAGGGTTTGGGAGAGGTCGTGAAATGGGTTGAGTTAAACTGAAACTGGATACTTGATAGTGTCTGAGTTCTTAGAGTTTTTCTGTTAGGGCCTCAGGACTTTCTGTGGTTAGGAGAAGAAAGGCCCAGGGCTCTAGCGATGTGGCCTGGGTGCTGGCGGGAGTGCGAGAGTGCGGGAGTGAGTTCGGGAGGTGGGTGGATGGTAAGGCTCCCGACCCCACCCACTTCCAAGCCCTAGAGGTATTAGGGCCGGACCCAAGGATGCAGTTACTCAGAAAGGGCTTGGGTGTGATCTTACGGATAAAGTTTCACGGGAATAGGCCTTCTTGGAGAAGAGGTTGCCTCTGGAGCCCAGGAAATCTGAAAGAGCCATACAGCATTTACTGTTCCCATTAAACAACTCAACTCAACTGAATTCAATGAATTTGGCTAAGTATGTACTGTGTGCTGGAAGCTAGGAATACAACAGTGAACAAGTCAGACACACTCTCCTTCTGCCTGCACAAAGTGTATAGTCTAAAGATAGACACAGATAAAAACACAATGAATTCAATATTGAATTATTAGTTGTAGTGCATGCCAGAGACAGTGAGGACAGAAAATAGTGGAGGTGAGCTGCTCTACAGAGAGAGGGTTCTCCAAGGAGGTGACTTTTCCTCTTCAGTTTTCAGGGTTTCTTACCTCCTTGCAGTTCTCACTTCTCCAGAATCAGCACTGCCTAATCCTTCTCGTTTCATCCAGCCTGATGCTTTGGAAAGATTTTGTTTCCTGCTGTATCTAGATTTTCCAGTTCTTTTTCTGGCAGAAACTCTGGTGTGCTGTCGGCTACTTTAGCCCACATAGAAGAGGAATTCACATCCCTTATTTTCACACATTTCTTTCTTTTTCTAACTACACAAGTTGTACACAAGTACAATATCCTTATACAAATTCATTTGAAATAATTATCAGCACGGCAATAGAGTAAATTGTGACAGTTCGCTTTGCCCCTTTCTGAGACTTTCGGCCGATAGGTTAATGGAGAAAGATGAACCCTTCTTACCCTCCTTGAAGTCTCTCCTCTGTGTGAGGTTGTGACACCCCATCCTCTCTTCCTCTCACTTTCTGGCGTGCCCAGGGGAGGAAGGAGGTGGCTGTACTTAGATGGTGAGTTTGGGAACAGTACTGGACATGCTCAGCTCGGGTTTTGCCTTTCTTCCTCCTGGGAGTGAGCTTTCTGTAAGAAAGGCAAATTCTCCTCTACCCTGAGTGTTACCCAATCCCACCACCCCTTCCCCGCAGCAGGAAGGCCACCACCAGTCATATACGGGGCAGGTATGTTCGCCCAGTCCCGGGCTTCAATTGACAGGCCATCTGGACCTTGCACAAAGTGTGCCTGCAAGCTTAGCCTTTTTCTGTAAAAAAGGGAGTATTTTGAACTGCATCTGACATGGCTTTGGTGGGATCGAATTTTCATCCCAAATATTAGCTGCAAGACAGTGCAGGAAATGTAATTTTTCATTTTCCAGGCTGTAGTCCAAGAAGGCATGTTAGGAAAACATAGCATGAATGCGGAGGGCCAATGCACCCTATTCATCATGAGTGTGAGCAGTGTGTGTGATAGCGTGTCTTGCAATAACACGAGGGCAGCTCCTTAGTCTTGGAAACGCCCTCATCAGATGCCCACGGTTCAGGTATGCGGCTCCGTATTAACGCTCTATTGTGCACCTGTACTCATGGAATCAACTGATTTTACCAAGAGCACCTGACGGATGTTACTTAGTCCAGTTAGTTTAGATCTGTTTGCAGCACATTCCTAGAAATTATTAAATTTTGATAAACACTATCAAGTTGCTTTCTAAAAAATAAATTCTTTATCAATCCTCCTATTAACAGTGGTCAGGTATGTCCTGTCACCTCAGCAGCTCTGGGGTCTCTTTCCTCTTTTCACTGGCATGGCCTCCTATTCATTCTGAGAGCACAAACAGTAACGGAATGAGTACAGTAACTATGGTTTTATGGAGCAAAGCTCTCCATTGCACTGAGTGCTTTACAAATACGATTTCGTTCCACTCCATTCAAACCCAGCCCATAGGTGTGAACTGTCCCTGTTTTACAGATCAGGCAAGTGAGGTCTGAGAGGTTAAAAAGCTTGCTGGGAGTTCAGAATGGCAAGGGAAGCTGCAAGAATGTGAACAAGGGCAATCCCCTCTTTCTTTAATTTTTTAATGTTTTTGAATCCAAAGCAGGGTCGAGGCTCTGAGCTGTCAGCACAGAGCCTGACGTGGGGCTCGAACTCACGAGCCATGAGATCATGACCTGAGCCGAAGCCGGGTGCTTAACTGACTGAGCCACCCAGGCGCCCCAGGGCAATCCCCTCTTTAAGGAAGCCAGTGTGTAGAAGCGTCAAAAATAGAGATGGACTTAATGGCAAGGGTTTTTATTGTTTTAATCATCATATTTGATTATTCAAATAGTCTCTCAAGGTCAGAGTTGTGACTACCTCCAGCAGTGCAGAAAGAAAGCCTTATTTGTTAGGAGGAAAATCATCCTTAGGATGTAAGCAGCTTTCTATGAGTTCTAAGAGGATCATGTTGATTTAATTGCTCACCTGAACTGGCTGCATGGGAGATGAATGGAAGTCCTATTACCTCCATTTTAGAACACAGAAAAGAGACCAAAACTTTTCAGTCTGCAAGTAGCCAGTCCAAGATTCCGATGGATAGATTCAGCCCTTGCCTTCATGTGCGCCCTGCGGCGGTCACCTGGAGGAAGATGCAGAGGGTGCGTGTGCATGTGCATGCACGTGCCTGCGCCTGACTAAAAATGGTCAGAATGGGAGGGGCGCCTGGGTGGCTCAGCTGGTTGGGCGTCTGACTTGGGCTCAGGTCATGATCTCACGGTTTGTGGGTTCGAGCCCCGCGTCAGGCTCTGTGCTGACAGCCAGCTCAGAGCCTGGAGCCTGCTTCAGATTCTGTGTCTCCCTCTCTCTCTGACCCTCTCCTGCTCGCACTGTCTCTTTCTCTCTATCTCAGGAATGAATAAACATTAAACAATAAAAAAAAATTAAAATAAATAAGTAAATAAAAATGGTCAGAATGGGAGTACCCAGGAAGAAGTACAGTGTGTATGTTTGTGGAGCAAGGGCAGTGCTAGCAATATGGTGAAGCTGACCCTGGCCATCATTTCTTGGAATTCCAGGAGACTTTGAAAGCTGACAAGCAGGTTGTAGGTTGCCAGGATGAGCCTTGGAGATAACGCTTCCTTCTTTTATTGAAGGTAAGATGATGAGGACTCAGTTCCCTCCGTCCTCTCCTCCCTCCCACCTCCCCAGGCACCTCGCCCCACCCCACTGGGCTCCAAAGCACCACTTCCACTGGAGTCAGAGTCTCCAGAGGTGAGACCCTAGAAGGTGCACTCTTGAATAGGGTCTGCAGATGAGTTTATCAGCCAAGTTTACAGCCCAAGAGGGTCCGATGTGGATTTACTGTGAAGCTTCAAGGGATTCACTTGCATGAGTCCTTGCAAATTCTGGAAAGGCGCCAGTGTCATGCTCCCTTGCCGTTTGTTTTTGTGAAATGTGCAATAATACAATACTTTAACCGCACTTGGTCAAAGTTGCTCCCTGACTTCTACTCATGTCAACGGGACTGAAATTGCTGCAGGTGAATTTGGGATTCACCTAAAGGGATATTATCTAAGGAATTTCATTTTGTTCGGGGTTAGTAGGATGCATTCGTGTTTTCACACTACTTCCAGGCTGAGTTAATGTCAGCTCATCCTGGCATGGGAATAATGTCCAGGAATACTTTTATCAGCCACTGGGCTAGCTCAGCCTGCAAAGAAACGTGCTGCAGGGTCATAGGTTGTATCGCAATAAGATTGTGTCTGGTGGTGGCAGAGAACGACAGACACCATATGTTTGCACATATAGGAGGAACTCAATGGAGGACTGTGGGGGAGAAGAAAGGGGGAAATGGTGGGGGAAAGGGAGAGAGGCAAACCATGAGAGACTCTTGAATGCTGAGAACAAACTGAGGACTGATGGGTGTGGTGGGGAGGGGGGGGGATGGACATAGAGGGGGGCACTTGTGGGGATGAGCACTGGGTGTTATATGGAAACCAACTTGATAATAAACTATTTGTAAATAAATAAATAAATAAATAAATAAACGAAAACAAAAAACAAAACAAAACAAAAATAAAGATTGTGTCTGGTGGCATCTGGCCCAGAGAGGCCAGTGGAAGAATAAGTGTTGAAATGGACAGGGTCAGAAACTAATCCATAGAAAATTCTTCCAGTCGTCAAGGCATGTAAAATCATAAGCAGCGGACTCAGTTCTCATCAACGCCTGATCCAAACAGTTCTTTCCTATCAAGAATCTATTCTTTTTTCCTTTGTTTGTTCATTTGTTTTGTTACTTAAATTCCACATGTAAGTGAATTCATATGGTCTACACAAAACCAGACTGCTGAATACAGAGTGGTTGCCAGAGAGGAGGCAGGTGGCGCAGTGGGTGAAACAGCAAAAAGGGATTAAGAGGGCACTTATCATGACGAGCACTGAGTAATGTATAGAATTGTTGGGTCATTATATTGTACACCTGAAACTGATACAGTGTATGTTAATTATACTTCAATAAAAAAAGGAACCTAGGGGCGTCTGGGTGGCTCAGTCTGTTAGGTATCTGACTTTGGCTCAGGCCATGATCTCGAGGTTCTGGGTTCGAGCCCCACGTCAAGCTCAGAACCTGGAGCCTGCTTCAGATTCTGTGTCTCTGTCTTTCTCTGCCCCTCCCCTGCTTGTTTGCTGTCTCTCAAAAATAAATAAATGTTAAAAAAGGTAAAAAAAAAGGAATCTACTCAATAATGCAGCAAATTATAAATGAAGCATATATATGTGCATGTACACATAATTTTTGAAGGAATCACACAAATTAGATTTTTTTCAGAATTTCTGTATTTATAGGGCACCAACCTGTAGCAGTTCTATGAAAGTCAGTACATCCATGTGCGAAGTCACATGTTTTATGCATCCAATTATTAAAAGTAAAAGACCAATAGTAATCAACCACACTAGAGGAAAGACTGGCGTGTCTTTCTATTCTCTCTCTAAAAAAAACTATAAAACTGTTGTCATTAGAAAGAGGCTGTTAAAGACTGCACCTAGATCAAAACGACACTGAGATACCACCTCATGCTGGTCAAAGTGGCTAAAATGAACAAATCAGAGGACTCTAGATGCTGACCAGGATGCAGAGAAACGGGCACCCTCCTACACTGTTGGTGGGAATGTAAACTAGTGCAGCCCCTCTGGAAAACAGTGTGCAGGTTCCTCGAAAAATTAACAATAGAACTCCCTATGACCCAGCAATAGCACTGCTAGGAATTTACCCGAGGGATACAGGAGTGATGATGCATAGAGGCACATAGACCCCAATGTTCATAGCAGCACTCTCAACAATAGCCAAATCATGGAAAGAGCCTAAGTTTCCATCAACAGACGAATGGATCAAGAAGATGTGGTTTATCTATACCATGGAATACTACATGGCAATGAGAAACAATGAAATCTGGCCATGTGTAGCAACATGGATGNATTGACAATGAACTATTTTAAAAATAAATAAATAAAAGAACAGAAAAAAGACTCTGCATCTAAAAAATGCAGGAAGTAAGTAATTGTAGAGATGGTCAGGCAGTTTGCTAAGAGATACTATGATATTTTCATATCTATTGGCTTTTAAATTTTATTCAGGTTCAGATTTCTTTTCTCATTTAAAATAAATATTCACAATCATAGCTGATGTTGTGTTTGTGTGTTTTTTAAAAGTTTGTTCACTTATTTTGAGAGGGAGACAGAATGGGAGAAGGGAAGAAGGAAAGAGAGAGAGAGAGAATCCCAAGCAGGTCCCACACTGTTGGCGCAGAGCCTATCTCAGGGCTGGATCCCACTAACTGTGAGATCATATCCTGAGCCCATATCAAGAGTCAGGCGCTTAACTGACTGAGCCCTCCAGGCAGCCTGTGTTTGTATTTTTATACTCTTTTTTTTTTTTTTTAATTCCTCCTCTTCCCAAATAGGCAAATTTCAGACCTCGCAAAACCTAGCTCTGCCCTTGACTAAGTTACACTGCATTTCTGGGACTCACTTCCCACACGGCTGCCTGCCCATCTCTGCCAGCCCATCCAGGGATTTGTCATGCCACTCCTCCCAATAAGGTTGGGTTTCTCCTTGATTTTTTTGTCATTCTCACTTACTCAGATAATCTACTGTTTAATCCCAGCCAACTTGTCTGCCCATGTATTAAATTCTTGTAAAATCAGCAACAGAGATTTTTGCAATGCCTGGCAGGCAAAGTACTTGTAGGCATGTTAAATTTAGTCTAATTAAAAGCTCAAATGAAACCAATTGTTTCACTCCCTTTTTTATGAGGGAAGAGAGGCCTTTAAAAGAAATTAACCAGATGCCTCTTTTCATTTCAAACATTCAGTTCAGCCGTTTTCTCACATTTTAGTTTTAGTTTAGGTTTAGTAAAAAGAAAATTCTGATTAGTGAGGTTGAAAGCTTCTGTTTATTTAAAGAAAATATATGTACAACAAGCCTAGGCTGGGTGCACAGTCTTCCGTGAGTTTTTAAGGTAGTGGTAGAGTAAGAGAGCTAACAATTATTCAGTTAGTATACACGGTACTAGACTAGTCCACTCTTTTCTGCGTACAATTGAGTTTCTCATGCACAGACTAATGATGACCTTAGGCCCTGAGCTGAGGTCTTCTTTCTTTTCTGTCTCTTTCTGTCTTCCTTCCTTCCTTCCTTCCTTCCTTCCTTCCTTCCTTCCTTTTTCTTCCTTTCTTCCTTTCTTCCTTTCTTTCTTTCTTTTCTTTCTTCCCCCTTCTTCCTTAGTTCCTGATTTTCCTACCTCCAATGAAGCTTTAACTTGTGGCTTTAAATATGCATGTATTTATTTTTTTAATGTTTATTTATTTTTGAGAGAGAGCACGGGGGAGGGGCAGAGAGAAAAGGGGACAGAAGATCTGAAGCAGGCTCTGTGTTGACAGCAGATGCCCTGATGTGGGGCTGGAACACATGAACTATGACATCATGACCTGAGCTGAATTTGGTTGCTCAACCAACTGAGCCACCCAGGTGCCCCAATATGCATGTATTCCTTTTTTATTTTTTAATGTTTATTTATTTTTGAGAGAGAGAGAGAGAGAGAGAGAGGGAGGGAGAGAGGGAGAGAGAAAGCACGAGCAGGGGAGGGGCAGAGAGAGAGGGAGACACAAAATCCAAAGCAGGCTCCAGGCTCTGAGCTGTCAGCCCAGAGCCCGATGTGGGGCTCGAACTCGTGAACTGTGAGATCGTGACCTGAGCCAAAGTTGGACGCTCAACCAACTGAGCCACCCAGGAGTCCATGAGTGTATTCTTATAAAACATGTAGTTTTGTTTTGTGTATATATGTGTACCTAATTTATACGAATGGTGTGTGATATTAATATTGTTTCCTACTTTTCTCACATCACCCTGTTTTTGAGATCTATCAATATTGATTTACATGTGTTCTCTGTATAGTTCTTGTAAAGATATTGGAAGTATCTTCTTACATTCTGTTAACTACTGTTGACTTCACTTAAAAATTTTTTTCCAGTACTATCAAATCCATCAAAACCTTGCCATGTGGTTTATGTATGTTCGGTATTGAAGAAATCTCTCCCTCCCTGAGAGGTCACAGTGATGGTTTCCTATATTTCTTCTTTCAGCTAGCTTGTAGTTTTTTCCTTTATACCAGATATTTGTCATTGTATATGATATAAGGTAGAAGATCCAGCTTATTTTTCTCCAAATAGTGATTCAGTTCTTTTCAAGTCATTTCCTAAGTGGCTTTTCATCCATTCACGTGTCATACTGCTGTTCTTACGTATCAAGTACCCATATGTGCAAGGGTATATTTCTGACTTGTCCAGTTTCACTGGTCTGTTTTCCCCTTCCTTCTCTAGTGTATTAACAGAATCACAGATATCTGGAAACTGAAAAAAAAAAAAACCACCACCAAGTAACACTTGGTCTACAAAAATAAAAATTATATGATTTTCCAGGAGTGCAGGTACATGGGCCCAATGGCGAATTCTCATGGAAACCAAAAGCAGCCTTCTTTACAAGATGACTCCAGGAATCCTTCAGCAGCATTTGGTTTGTCTTCTCTTTAAAGGAGACTTTCCACCATGGAGAATGTAAGCCTGCACCGAGAATGATAAGCACAGACTTTCTGGTTCTTTGTGTTTATACCTACTAGTCCCCAGGTGTGCTTTCATATTTTCTATAGTTTTCAAAAGAAGGTCTAATCATCAGCAACACTTCTTCCACTTTTAAAAATTAAAATTACTAAGTGGCAAAATGTAGACAAAAAGTGAGACTTTGGAATAAGTCTGGGAAGAAAGAAAGACAAAAAACAGGATTTAAGTTCTTAGGGATTTATTTATATTCTTATATGTTTAGTTCTTGCTTAGTTCATTCATATGATATTATCCATTGAGCCCTTCTCAGAAAGATCACTAGTGAATTTATTTATTTATTTAAAAAATTTTAAATGTTTATTCATTTTTGAGAGACAGAGAAACAGCACAAGCAGGGGAGGAGCAGAGAGAGAGAGGGAGACACAAAATCTTAAAGCAGGCTCCAGGCTCTCGGCTGTCAGCACAGAGCCAGAGGTGGGGCTTGAACTCCCGAACTGTGAGATCATGACGTGAGCCAAAGTCAGATGCTTAACTGACTGAGCCACCCAGTCACCCTTTATCTCTAGTGAAGTTAAATTAATTTCCTCAGAAGCATTTTTGAGATCCTATACTTTTTCCATAAATCATTTAAAACCTTTGCCTTTTTCAACTCTTCCCCATAAATAATATATTAATGAATAAAAATGTGACTTTTAGGAAAAAAGTAAAGAAGACAGATAACCAAAGACTTGGGGCTGAGCAAGCAACAGCCCATCTCAAGATGTCCCCCACCCTATATGGCATCTCTGAATCAGAAAGAGGCACCTGTTTTGGGCGATTCCAACCTTGAGGGTCTATGAGAAGTCAGCTAAAGATTCCTTTGGGCAAAGAAATAACATTCCTTCCTTTCCTAATTCACACCTTCCAGGCCTGATGGTCGCTGAGCAGAATGTATTACACTATGGGGCTACTCTGCCTGTGTGTCAAAATTTATGGGACCCAATTAAAGCAGAACTTAGAAATAAATTTATAACTTTGAATGCATTCTAAAAACAAGGAAACAAGGGAGATTGAAAACAAATGAGTTATGCAATTTTCTCAAGCAGTTAAAAAATAGCAACAATGCAAACGCAACGAGAAGGAAGGAGATAATAAAGATAAAGAAATTAATGGAATTCAGATAATAACAAAACCAACAAAAGCACTCCAGAAGATTAATTAACAAAACATATTTAGCTGTTTGAAAAAATTGGGATGATAGACTTCTGGAAAGGCTGATCAAGAAAAAGAAAACAGAAATACATAAAATATATAATAGAAAGGAAAATTGCTATAGACATGGAGACTAAATTAGAATTAGAAAATACTATTATGACTAACTGTTTACAAATAAGTATTGACTTAGAAGAACCAGATACATTTCTGGAAAAATAAGAAAGCTAAAAATTGATGGAAGAAAGAAAGAGAACATTGAAAACAGAGTAATGATTATTTAAATACATGATTATTTAATAGTTATTAAAAACAAAGAACTCCACTGCCCAGCATTTGGCTCAAGCAGTTATTCAGAAGAATTTTACCAAACTTTCAAGAATTTCTATCTTTTTAAAGGTATTCCAGAAAATTGAAAAAGAAGGAAAACTGTCCAACTCCATTGAGAGTCTGCATCCAAGCAGATAATGTCCAGCTCATTGGTAAAAATGGAACTCTGGCCCCCAGTATGAAATAATCAGCCCAGGAAATGAAACCATTATTTACAGTATTGAGTCCAGGAAGCCAACGTACTATCTGCCAGTCAGATTTGTAGGAAGTCTCTATTTCTAGTAAAGTATCACATAGTAGGAAGTACTATCTCTAGTAAACAGTCCAGGAAATCAAACAATAGCTCCTATAATGATTAGCCCCAAATAGCTAGGACCTGATTAATAATTGACAGCTTCCCTGAGTTTTTTCCCCTACTTCCAACTTAGTACCAACTGGAGAAAGCCAAATGTATCACCCTAACCAATCAGAGTACCCTGCTTAGCCCTCCTATGCCTTCCCCATGTCAATAGCCTCCAAGCAAGGCATGCTTGAAGCCATTTTCTTAAATCCACCATAAAGCTTTCCCACTTTTCTGCCTGCCTTTGAGTCTCTGCCAAAGCCCAAGTGATGGTGGCTGACTCTCTTGCTATATTAAGCTCTGAATAATAGCCCTTGCTTGTTCTCATCTGGTTGGTCTTCATTTATTCCCACATGGTTTAGGAAGTGAGTGAAACTGATCAGGCAACTGTGAGTTCATTTCATGCATTGTCATAGATTAAAATCCTAAATAAAACATAAGCTACACAAATTTTACATTTTGTTAAAATATGCATATTTATATATCTCCTGTACAAGTAGGCTTTATAAAAGATTGGTTTCACATTTTAAATACAAGATTGGTTTCACATTTTAAAAAATCGATCACTGTAACATCCCACATTAATGATCTAAAGGAAAAAAACCCACAAGAGTGTAAACAGATGAAGAAAGGACATTTGTTAAACATTTTGCCTAGATAAAAATTCCTGTAACAGAAATCATGCTTAGTGGAGACATTTTGGACACATTTCCATAAAGATCACAATAAGACAAGGATGCCACTAATGCTTAACACAATATTGCAGAATTTAGCCAACACCATAAAATGGGAGGAAAGCTTGTGAGGTATCAGAATTGAAGGGGAGAAGTAAATAGTTATTATTGCAGGTATTATAATTATCCTCACTAGAGGAAACTGGATAGCATCAGCAGGCAAAATAATAGAAATAGTAAGATAGTTCAGCCTGTTTGCCAGATACATGATCACCTCATAAAACTAACAGTATTCTTTTATAACAGAAACTAGAAAGTATAACACAAATAGAGATGAGCAGGCCCACTCCAAACATCTGAGAATACAAATGAAAGCCACATCATATATTTAAATATCAAAAATTTAAAAAGCAAAGCTATTTAAATTAAGCTATAAAAATCAAGCTATAAATTAAGCTATAAAATGGGAGTGTATTTGGAGCGCCTGGGTGGCTTGGTCAGTTGAGCATCCGATTTCAGCTCAGGTCATGATCTCGTGGTTCGTGGTTGAAGCCCCACTTTGGGCTCTTGGCTGACAGCTCAGAGTCTGGAGCCTGCTACAGATTCTGTGTCTCCCTCTCTCTGACCCTTCCCCGTCTCTCTCTTTCTCTCTAAAAAGTAAAAAATAAACATGAAAAAATAAATAAATAAAATGGGAGTACATTTAATAACATCTATCAGCAAGCTCACCATTTCTTGTCTCACTATACCAACATCAGAAGGCCAACATTTCTTTCTGCTACTAGGCTGACTGGCACATGGCCAGGTGAGGACCCTGGAAATATACTCCCAGAGATTTGCACACAGGTGATTTAATGGGGAACAATGTCTATGATATAGAATGAGCCTTGCATGAGACTGTAGGACAGGATTAGGGAGAGGGAGAAGCCAAGAAATTTTGTTTTGTTTTTAGAAAAGTTCACAAAATTTTATTGAAGTTTTTTATAAAAATAAAATCATTAAAATTCTAATATTTAATATCCATCCAGTTGCCAATGTAAAAATTCAATATCACACTTCGTGCATGTTATATCTAACCCTACACTGTTTTTCTATGTCTTTCATTTTTCAGTGGTTTGATGATGATAGATCTGGGGGTGGGGAGTGGGGAAACGGGCATTTCTTTTTTTTTTTTTTTTGATGTTTATTTATTTTTGAGACAGAGAAAGACAGAGTGTGAGCAAGGGAGGGGCAGAGAGAGAGGGAGACACAGAATCTGAAACAGACACCAGGCTCTGAGCTGTCAGCACAGAACCCGATGCAGGGCTCGAACCCAGGAACCGTGAGATCNTGAGTAGCTACTTGAATCTGATGGGGTTTTGCTGTGGTGGTTACTGTTTGTTTTGTCTTTCAAAAAACTGGGGCGGTGGGAGGGTCAGGTTCAGATTTTTTTTTCCAAATATTTCTTCAGCCCTGCATTTTCTTCTCTCCTTTGGCCCTCCAATGATATGAATGTTAGCTCTTTTGTTATTCTCCTTCAAGTCCTCCAAGCTTGTGTTCATTTTTTTCTATTTTCTCTGTGTTGTTCAGATCATTTGCTATAGATCTCTCTTGAAGTCAACTGACTCTTCCTTCTGTAATCTCTGCTATTGAGCTCATCCAGTGAGTATTTTTATTTTGTGTATTGTATTTTTCAATCCTTAATTTGCATTTGATTCTTTTTAAAAAAAAATCCTCTATTTCTTTGCTGAGATTTTCTAGGTTTTCATTTGTTTCAAGAGCATTCCTATTTGTTTTCGGAGAATTTTTATGATCATTCCTTTAAAATCGTTGTCAGATAATTCCAACACATTTTGGGCATAAGTATCTGTTGATTTTTTTTTTTTAATTCTCACGCAAGATGAGATTTTCTTTATTTTTGCTATTCCAAGTAATTTTGGATTGTATCTTAGAAATTTTGTGTATTATGTTATGAGACTCTGGTTCCTCTTTAAATCTTCTATTTTAGCAGGCAGTCAACACATTTAGATTCAGGACACACATCCTGGCCCACTTTTGTGGGCTGTGGTTTACATGTTCGTTTAACTTTTTTTTTTTTTTTTTNTTCCATGATTTGGCTATTGTTGAGAGTGCTGCTATGAACATTTTCATTTAACTCTGGAACCTTTGCAGTGCTATTCTGTCCGGCCCCACTGTGCATGCCTGAGGGGCCAGTCTGTAGCCTGGGGGGTATTCCGCATGGCAGTTAGTTCTCAAAATTTCTGCTTTGTTGATTATGGTCAATGTAATGCTGGGCTCACTCAGTGATGAGCTGGGGACTTCACACTTAGATTCGAAGCTCTCTTTTTTCTGCTCCCTTCTCTCTAAAATCCCCTCCCAACTCTCTAGTTGGAAAGGGGAGGGGATGCTGCTTCTTTGCTGCTTAGAGCTGGGTGGGCATTGTCATCAGGGCTCCCCCACACCGTCTCCGCTGCCATTGCACCACTGTAAAGGGAGCCACTTCTATGCTGACATTCATTTAGTGCAGAGTAAAGGATGGGGGTTGGGCTTCATCCTACAGACTCTGCAGCATGGTGGGCAATGGAGGAGCGTTGCGTCTTTTACGGTATTTGCCTACACTTGGACAGTTATGGTCATAAAGGCTCCATCCTGTAGACCCATCTGCTCCTTGGTTCTTTGTTGAAAGAGAGTGGGTTTTCCTTGGGTCTTTTTTTTTCCTTTCTCTCTCTCTTTCTGTTTCTACCTGGTAGTGATTCCAGGATGTGAGCTGTTCTAGCTCCCAGACCAGGCTATATGGCAGGAAAATAAAAAGAAAACAACCCCAAGGAATTTGCTGCTGTGCTTTCCTGCAAGTCCTAAATTCTCTAGCTAGTCCACCATCTTCTCTTCACCCTTTAGAGTCTACTGCGAGTTGTTTTCTGTGCCTTAATTTAGTTTTCTGTTATAATTAGCAGGAGAAACAGAGTGCAAGGCACTTATTGAGAAGTTGACTAGAACCAGAGACCCTTTTCTTAGAGCTTCAGTTAATTCTATTATGTCTTTCAATGTACTTATTACATAGTTTGTTTTGGACACTTCCACCACATAAACTTCTTGTGTTGTGCCGTTTTGCAAGGACAGCTGACTCTTGCATCTAGCGTATATTTCCTTATGTGTTTTGTTAGTTTGGCTTTGTAAATCAACGGAGGGCTTTCTCTGTGTCGTGGGTTATGAGTATGTTCTTCCAAAAGTGTTTTGTGTTTACTCATATCCAGGGATTTATATAGGAAGTCTCAGTTTCAGCTACTGTAATTAAAATCATGTGGTGTTCGTGAAAGGATGGACACACAGAATAGTGAAACACAAAGACCAGAAGTTGATCCATATGTGTATGGTTAAATGATTTTTTGACAAAGGTGCAAAGACGATTTAAGGGAGAAAGATTGGTCTTTTCCAAAGTGGTGCCGGAACAATTGTACACTCACATTTTTACAAATGGACCTTGACTCATACGTTATATACAAAAGTTAACCCCCAATGAGTCAAATGTAAAACCCCCAAGCTACAAAACCTCTACTAGAAACAATAGGAGAAAATTTTTGTGACCTTGGGTTAGGCAAAGTTTTCTTAGAGATAGAATGCAAAAAGTGTGATCCATAAAAGAAAAAAAATTGATAAACTTCTTCAAAATTAAAAACATCTGGTTTTCAAAGTTACTGTGGAGGGAATGAAAAGACAAATCACTGGCTGGGAGAAAATATTAGCAAACTAGCACTTACATGTAGACTTCTCAAAATTTAATTATAAGAAAACAAACAACCACCCCCCAAAATGAGCAAAAGACTCAAACACTCTCCACCGATGAAAATATATGGATGTCAAATAAGCACATGAAAATATGTCTATCATAAGTCACGAGGAAAATGAAACTTAAAACACAATCAGATACCATTCCACCCATTAGGATGGAGAAAACAAAACAAAACCCTTGACCATACCAAGTGCTGGTGAGATTATAGAGTTTGCATTGCTGGTTAAGCTGCAAAATGGTACAGTGACTCTGGAAAAGAGCTGAATGGTTTGTTACAGAGCTCAACATTACCTACCACACAACTTAGCAATCCTACTTTTAATCGTTTGTCCAAGAGAAGTGAAAAGTTATGTTAACACAAAAGTCTTTATGTAAATATTTGTAGCAACTTTATTTATAATTGCCTCAAACTGGAAATAATCCAAATATCCTTCAACTGGAGAATGCATAAGCATATTGTGGTACCTCCATATTAAATAATATAAAGGAACCAACTACTGATACCTATAACCACATGGATGAATCTCACATACTGCCGAGCTCTAGAAGCCAAACCCAAAAGGCTACAATCCATTCTTGAAAAGGCAACAGTACAGGGAAACAAAATAGGCCTGCAGGTAAGGACTCACAGCAAAGGGGCATGAGAGACTGTTAGGGAGGATGGAATTGTTCTGTTTTTTAAAAAAATTAAGTATATGGGGCGCCTGGGTGGCTTAGTCGGTTAAGCGTCCGACTTTCGCTCAGGTCATGATCTCGCGGTTCGTGGGTTCGAGCCCTGCGTCGGGCTCTGTCCTGACTGCCAGCTCAGAGCCTGGAGCCTGTTTCAGCCTGTGACTCCCTCTCTCTCTGACCCTCCTCTGTTCACGCTGCCTCTCTCTCCTAGAAATAAATAAAAACACTGAAAAAAATTAAAAAAAAATTAAGTATAGTTGGCATGCTGTTACATTAGTTTCAGGTGTGCAACAAATATAGTGATTTGACAACTCTATATGTTATGCTATGCTCATTGCAAGTGTCACTACCATCTGTTGCCGTACAGCGCTATTATGGTATCATTGACTATATTCCCTAAGCTGCACCTTTCATCCCTGTGACTGGTTCATTCCATAGCTCGAAGCCTGTATCTCCCACTCTCCTTCACCCATTTTGTCCACTCCCCCTTCCCTTCCCCTCTGGCAGCTACCAGTTTGTTCTCTGTATTTATGTTCTATGTCTCAAATGTGGTGACCACATGACGGTACATGTCTGTCACAACTCATTGGAATGTACACTAAAAATAATAATTTTACTTAATTAAATGACACCTTAATATACCTGGCCACTTAAAAAAATGTCATCAAGCCCCCTTTTTGGAAATCAGCGAAATGTCCTCCACCTTTACGACTTGGAGAGTTCTTCTGTGTAATGTCAGAAGAATTAGAAGTGTTTTTCCAGTCGAGGAGACCAGGATGGTAGGGGGGCATCCCAGAAGATGGCTCCATATAAGCAAACACAAGCCTGTGTGGGTGACAGTTTAAGAGAAGGCACCAAAATGGGCCAGAGGTCACCCAGAGCAGAACTTGTGTAATAGCTAAGAGAGCAGACTCTCTCTCTTTGTTAAACAGCCTGAACTAGCACCTGGCTCTTCCATTGCCTATCTCTGTGACCTTGGGCAAGTTACTTAATCTGTTCCTCAAATTCCATCTGTACAGAGAATGATAATAGTTACATGCCTTACAGTGTTAAGAGGTAGATAAATAATTCATACTTGCCAAGTGTCCCAAACAGTGCTGAGCATACTATAAATGCTCAGTTAATGTTAGCTACTATTACCCACTTACTTCTTCAACACGCCTTCCCTAAGTACCACTTTGTGCCTGAGATCGGACATCGCACACCTTAACTAGAATCTGAGTTCTAGAATCTAGTGAGGGAAAGAGGCAGACAGGCAAACTGACAATGCAGAGTGTTAAGTGCTAATAATTGAGGAAAACACAAGGATTATGGGGACACAAAAGATTTTAGGGAGAGAATATTTCTGCAGGGGTCAGGGCTTCCACCCAAAGAAAGCCCGAAAGGAGGGTAACTTTTCGAGTGCCATTCTGAAAGGTAAGTAAGAGTTTGGTGAATATCTTTCTGAATACCTTGTGCACTTATCAAAGTCAGAATTCACAGAGTGTTTGAGAGTTCTTTGGGAAAAAAGAAAAAGAAAAAGTTTAATAATTATAGGCGAGGCTTTAAAAGGAATAGGGCTGAATTAACAAGAACCAAAATGACATGATCAGATTTTTGTTTTGGAAGGATTGCCCTGGTGGCTGGCGTGGAGAGGATGGTTGGAGTGAGATGTTGAGTGAGGACTATCCCCTGATAGTCCCAGAGGCCTGGGGTGGGGCGAGGAACCAGCAGTGTACACTCAGGGGAGGTTTTAGAGGTGGCCAACTGGATGTGAAGGGTGGAGAAAAGTGTTAGTGCCAGAGCTAGGACCAGAACTCAGATTTGCCTAATCTGTCAAGCGCTACCTGAAGATGTTGTCTCTGTGTGTGCTGTGGAGGGTATGAGGTAAACAAGTCCCACCCCAGTCCAAGGGGTTCTCATTCTGGTGGGAAAGGGAGTCTTAGACCAATAATTAGAGTGTAATGAATGACTTCAGGGAAGGCAAGGTCAAGCTGCATAGCATGAAGGAGAGGCTTGAAGGTGAGGTGGGAGAAGCTGGTTTGGATGTGTGGTGGGAGTTAAGTTTGTTGAGGGATTACCTGAGCACAGCCAGAGGCCTATAGCTGGCAGGGAAGCAGTTGGACTTTGCAGGAGGAGATATGGAACAGATTGGCAAACCTTGAAGGTCCTCAGAGGCCTCTTCTCTGACTTCTCTAGAGGCTGAGTTCTTAGTCTGATGGAGTTCCTGAACATAATGGTTGATTTTACGTCAACTTGACTGGGCTACAAAGTGCCCAGATTAAACATGATTTCTGGGTGTGTCTGTAATGGTGTTTCTGGATGAGATTAACATTTTAAAAAAATGTTTATTTATTTATTTTTAGAGAGACCAAGAAACAGAGAGAGAGAGAGAGAGAGAAAGGGAGAGAGAGAGAGACAGAGACAGAGAATCCTAGGCAGGCTCTGCACTGTCAGCATGGTCCCAATGTGGGACTTGATCTCAAGAACCATGAGATCATGACCTGAGCCGAAATCAAGAGTTGGGTGCTTAACTGACTGAGCCACCCAGGTGCCCAGAGATTAACCCTTTTGAATCTATAGATTTAGTCAAGTAGATTGTCTCCCCCATGTGGATGGCATCATCCAATCCATTGAGGGCCTGACTAGAACAAAAAGGTGGACGAAGGAGGAATTCACCCTTTGCTTCCTCCTTGTGTGCTCAAGCTGGGAAACTGGTCCTCCCCTGCTCTTGGACTGGGATTTACACCACTGGCTCTCCTGGTTTTGGAACCGTTGGATTAGAATTAATTACATCAGTGGTTTTTCCATGTCTCTGGCTTGCAAATGGCAGATCATGGGTCCTCCCAGCCTTCATAATCACATGAGCTATTTCCTCATAATAAATCTCTTCATGTGATATATGTTTTCTACTGGTTCTCTTTCTCTGGGAAACCCTGACTGATACATTGAGTCTTAAGAAGTGTGAGACATATGGCCTAGGAACCTGAAGATCCAGTTTCTGTTTTCTATCCTTAACCCAGACCACTCAGGATATCCATAGGGAATGCAAAACCAGTACTCACAGCAATACACCTGTCTAGAGTCAATGAGAACTGCCAGTTGGCAATGATTTAAAAAGAATTCTAACTTACAGCATGTACCACTCTAATTTAGGGGTTACTATGTATACAGAACCATTATCAACCACCCTGATTATGAGTGGGTCATGTATAGGACAAGGTAACAAGCTCAGCTGACACATCCTAAAATGAATGGACCCTTGAAGGGCAATCCATTGTTTTGTACATATATACAGGTCACTCAGGTCTCTAACAGTTTAACTTCTACATCTCTATGTAGATGTTTTTACTATCCTCTCAACTTGTCCTTCCCTGAACGGAGTTACTTCTTTCCTCTTAGGCACCCTAGAATTGGTAACTTGTCCCCAGGAAGTCTCCTAATCTCTTCAACCTGACAGCATTTAAAATATTGGGTAATAATCATGCATCTGTGTGTGTGTGTGTGTGTGTGTGTGTGTGTTGAACATGCTTTACTCAACCATTCCTCAAAGAATTTGGTTTGTTAGCATTTGTCACCATTCTGATCACTCCTGCAGACAGAATCCAGCTTTCACATAGTATCTCCTTAGAAGGACTGGTATGCTTTTGAACTCAGCAAATGACTTGTCACTCATACATGAAATATGGTGGGAGGATTATAGCCAATCACCTGGACTAATCCAAGCCAATGTTCCATTGGGATGTAACGGTCATGTGTAATACCTTGAGTTTGCTATCTGAGTGTAAAAGCAGGGAAGTTTCCTGGAGAAACCTGATAGAGTGCCCCTAAGTTTGAATTCAGGCTTCTCCCCAACCTCCATCCCCGCTCCAGGCTGTGGTGTCATGTAATAAGTGTCAGCCAGACATCATTTCAAGTTACACTAAGACGAAGTCCAGACTCAAGGTAGTTGCTCAGGGATTAAACAAGCCAGTATCTTAGTTTCAATTACATTCAGGGGGAGGTAAGAGGTTATTCCATTTTCCTTTTTTCTTTTTTAAAATTTTAAAAATTAATAGTATGTAGTGCTAAGGATCCAGCTTTTATTTATTATTTATTTATTTTACATTTATTTATTTTTGAGAGACAGAGTGCGAGCAAGGGAGGAACAGAGAGGGAGACACAGAATCTGAAGCAGGCTCCAGGCTCCGAGCTGTCAGCACAGAGCCTGACGTGGGGCTCAAGCCCACAAACCAGGAGATCGTGACCTGAGCCGAAGTCAAAACACTCAACTGACTGAGCCACCCAGGCGCTCCTCCGTTTTCCTTTAAACAAGAACTCTAAATCCCCAACAGAAACTATTTGTTGTTCCTGGGATGCTGAGGACATAGCAGTGTCCATGGATATGGTTTACTGAAGGCTTGAAAAATAATGTTTACCCAGAATTATTTAATGCAATTACTGTCTTGACCCCCCCAACCTATGAATCCTAATCTTTTATTTAAAATTGTAAAGTATTACACATTGTATCTTTTAATACAAGGCACTGAAAACCCTTGTTGGACGAAAGGGGGTGTCCAGACAAAAAAATATCCCCAGAATGCAGCAAGTAAGTTTGTTGGTTCATGGCGGGTTGTCTACAAGTTTATGGTTTGTGCTTTGAAGACTTCCTGCTGCAGAAGACTTTCCTACCAGAAAACCAGGGACATACCTTCAGAGCTAGGTTAACTCATTCAGTTCATCTTCCCCATTAGACTTTTCTCTCCTTCCATCAACAATTGCCCATCAAAGAATGATTCACTCTGAACTTTCTAAGTGCTGTCTCTTACATGTTACATTGCTAAGTTTTGGTCTTAGGGATCACTGCATGTATAGTAATCACATGGTCACACTTAATATTCTGAAGGTTTTATTAACAAGTATATAATACATATATTGCATACTGTATATAGTATATGAGGACTGTACAGTACAAATTTATGTTCACAGTTTGACATGACAAAATGTCATTACTGAATTCCCATTGGACTACAGAGTAGAAACAGAGAAGGTACATTAAACATTCACATCTTTAGTAAGAAAGATTACCAAAATGTTTCAGTATTTGCAAGTATACTAATGCATGCTAAAAACCTTTACCCATTCAGTCTTATTAGCTTATAAAATATATTACACTTTATTAAAAATTTCTGCATAGTTTATACAAGTATTAAAGTACTGTAAATGTAATAATCCTGCTATAGTTGCAGGTATGGTTTAAGAGATGCTAAGCGGAAAGATTATTTTGACCCTCTAACACTAAGTACATAACAGCAAAAAAAAAAAAAAAGTGCTAGTATTTGTAAAACATAATATTATTGTAGCCCTCGTTTAATGCATGTAAAATGGCTTTGTAAATGTATTATTTATGTGAATTTGCAATCATTTAGAAACTGTTAACCTTGACCAAGAAGAGAATAAAGACAACTCTGAGCAACTTCATGTATAACAGCAATTCCTTCAAGATGACTGTATATTTTCAAACCAAATTATTTTAAAATCTTAGATCTTTGAGATTGTCCTTACAACAATCTAATCAGGAATGACGTGCAGATATACAGTATCAGCAATAAAGTCTTTCAGATTCCACATTAGTGCAACACTGATAGTGCAGATGGGTGTTTAATAAAATAAACATTTACATCTATAGTTCCCTATAAATCTGTTCCAAGGCTCTTGAAACTTCCATGTCTTTAGCAATTCCTTAGCTGAACATAGCTATGCTAACACATTCTCCATACCAGGTGATTTAGAATGTTAATGCCCATTTATGATGTAGCTTCACATTTTAGAACTCTAAAGTATGATGGATTCAGCCTTAATTTTTCTGACTTCCCCAAGATGACACTTGGACAATAATCAAAAGAAACTCTAACAGAATTTACACAACACTAACTTCGTGTTTACAGATCATTCGCATCAATTTAAAATATTGCAATTAAAACCATCTTTGATAGTAGCATGGGACATCATTAAAACCACATGTTCAAGGGCATCTTATCTTGTATTTGAGGTCTTCCACAATAACAGCTAAAAATGTCTAAGAGACTAAATTTCTCAACTATCATAGTAAAATACAAATATATATAAAAAAGGAAAGTAAATTTGGTTAAGAGCCAATTGGTAACTAAAGTATACAGACCAGCATGGGAACAGAGAATGGCTTCTCTGGGTTGCCTTTTCTTTCAGAGTTAAAATGGATCTGTTAATGAACTGTTAACACAACCTATTAAGCAAGTCTTCACAGGGTCTTGCTTGCTCTTTTGAACAAAATTTCAATATGCCATAACAAACACGTCTAATTTCATGAGAACCTAAGAAGCTTTCTATTAACTGGACTCACACTCAAAGCTAATTACTCAAAGGTGATCAATTCTACCCTTTCTTGCCTTTTCCCCCTACCTTCTCTATGGGTTGGAACACATAATCTGGTCATCTCCGTTAACCAACAAAGTTCCTTGCATTCCAACTGGATTCTCAGGGTGTTATAAAGAATCACTTCTAGAAACAAACACTTTGGCATGAATGTGACTAAGCATTTACAGTACAGACAATACCTACTTTCCCAAGAGCCATTTTAATCTTTCATGTCATAGTTGCAACAACACAAACAAAAAAAGCCCAATTAAGATGTTTTAATATTCTAAACAAATTCCGCAGTGCTTACCCAAAAAAAAAAAAAAAAAAAAAAAAAAAAAAAAAAAAAACAAAACAAGGNNNAAGAAGAAGAAAATCAAAACCAAGTGCCAAGAAGGTAACAAATTACTTTGCGTCTCTCAACTACACATCCTTTCAGCTGGTTCAGAGGGCTGATGAGTGGGACCTCTTAGGTGCAGTCCCTACAGCTAACTTTTATCAACATAGCGCCGTCAAAATAAGCTCCCCGCGTGATTTGCAGGCCTCCAGAATCACTCATTCACTGGTGTTTTAAAAACAATTGAACAGCGAATTCCTCCCAGTTAAGGTTATGTTGGATCCTGAGTTGTGCCTGGGCTGAATCTTCAGGATTCCATTCTTCTCTCCTCTTCCACCCTTTATGGAGGGCTGAAGGCGCATTTCATTGTATGCACCCACATTTGACCACCGTCGCCCACTTTCTTCAAATTTAGGACCAATGACATTTCTACGCATGAATTATTTTTATTGGCATTTAGACTATGGTGCTCAAAAGCCAGCTTTTGAAAAAAAGAAAAAAAAAACAATTTTCCCCGAATAATAGCGCTATTTATCTTTAACATAAACACGAGTCATTTTCAGCTTCTTCTGATGGGATACTTGACAGTGATTGATTTCCAGCTCCTTAACAGTAAATGCTTGGGAATTTTTGAGCTATTAATATATGAATCCCTGAACTGTGGTTTTCTTTATTTTTCAGAAATCTGTCCCCCGAATGAAGGTATGTGTGCTTTATAACTAGTTATATTTACAAATAGTGTCACTCGGGTCTTAAATTGAATGAATCTACTACGGCGTTAGCAGATACTTCTTTATGATATGTATCACAAACACAAATGACGGCCAACTTGGCACCTTACAGTTCACACAGAAGAGTTTCTGTATAAAAGCTGTATGATTAATTTGATACGGGAATACAGCTACCACTCAATAGTTTCCCTGTTTGCCAAAAAAGCTGTGACTAGGTTGGGTAAAAGAAAGGCCATCCATATTCTTATCTGGAAGATTTTTCTTACCATTACTGGACAAGTGTTTTTGTGTCCCTACTATCCAATGCTTGATGACCCACATTAAGGACATCGGAGGAATGGAGACAGGTGCACAGATAACCCCATCAGTATCTGGCTCTGCTGGGTGGTTCTACACAGCTGAACACAGAGCCGGACGCTCTGGGAGAGCACTGCACAGCTAACCACACGATGAAACCTCACTGAACGAAACGCCCCAGGCCAGGAGGAACGGCCGGCTCCCTCCTTTGCCTTTGCTGCTTCTCCCTTGATCAATGCCCCTTCGTTCGGCCTCCGTGCCCTGCAAGTATAGCATCCAGCCTTGAACTGGCAGACATCACCCACACAAGTCGGCAGCTCTTGCTCATCCCCAGGGCTGGAAAGGCCTCCTTATTAGTTGCAGGCACAAAGGAGTGTAAGGGGACTTAATTTAGATGAAGTGCTAAATCCAAGCGCACAAGCAGGATTTGTGAAGGACAGTGGACGAGCAGACTGTCCTACCTGCAATCTTGCTGCACTTCTGGGAAATCTGTGAAAAGGGTTCAGCCTCCTTGCTGGCGAGCACAAGACACAGAGGTACGAACGTCCCTGGCAAGGATTAGCAGGCTGGATACTATATTTCTAACACATTTACTTTGACATTCTTTTGAGAAATACATGGAGGAACTGACAATTGGTTATTTTAAGTTTACATGTTCCCTTGTTCTCGTTACATTAAACGTATCTGTAAAGAAGGGTTTGCTTAGCATCCCCGGAAAAAAAAAAAAGTGTTCACATTCTTTAGGTCTGACCCGTGGTAAGGAGAGGAGGATTAGAGAATATCTACTACTGACCATATGGAAGTTTGAATGATATAAATTCAGAGATTCAGACCAGCTGAATCAAAATTAAAACGTACATGTAAAAAATGAGTTAGATAACGGGAAGGAGGACAGAGAGAGAGAGCCGGGAGAGCGGGGAGCCACGCTGAGGCAGGGGACGGAGGCATTCAGACTAGCATGTGGCGTTTCCTGTGCAGGGCAAGGTGGTCAGAACGGGAAAAGCTTCGGTCACAGTCTGGACACTGGAAAGGTTTGATTCCAGTATGTTTTCGGAAATGTCTTGTTAGTTCATCAGACCGAGCAAACTTCCATGTGCATCCTTCCCAGGTACATTTGTAGGGTTTTTCTCCTGCAAAAACGAAAGATGAAAGAAAGAGCTTAAAACAGTGAAGCTAAGATTTTTGAGCCCAAACTCTTGGTAAATAGTATTTCTAAGGTAATTCATCTATTTGCTCCTCGAGAACACAGTGCCCCAGAAACCACTACAGGACAAACAAGAAAATAGCTTAATTTTCTTAATACTTAACCAGCACTCTGCCAAAAAAAGAAAGTGGGGGCGGTGGGAGGGGGTGAATGGGATTTTAAGAGTTCTTAAAGCATAAAGCCACTGAAATCCATTCTGAGGAGCTAGCAAATAATTTTAGTTTTGCCGTCAAGAGTAGGGACGAATACCTTAGGAAACAGCTGGTGATCTGTATTTGTTTATCTCCAAGTCTTAAACCTACTGAGGTGCTTAGTTATATGTGGTGCTAGCGTTTGTGGGACTTTTCTTACTATTTCAATTGTTCCTAAAAATGAGAAGTCTCTATCCGGGCAGAGATTTTAGCATCTTCTCGTTTGTTTCATCACTGCAATTATGCCCAAGTATAATGCTCTAATTCAGACATACTAAAAATACAGTAATTCCTCCCACCCTGTCAGAAGCCGGGTCTCTCCAGCCCTGGACTGTGGGATGATGGTACCGGGCAGCTGAGGAACAGGGGACCCTTGGGGGAAAATCTTTGGGAGAGCCAGGATGAAAGTCCTTACAAATGAAAAGGTTGTTCGTGGCAATCTCACATGTTAGTGGGCAAATGGGCATCACAAATTAGTTCCCATTAACTATCCTTTGTTCTCTAGACATTTTAAGGATGGACATTTCTTGGTATTTCAATGAGATATTCAGAACTGTATTTTTTTTTAAATGATGATTTTTTTGGTAAGATCTGGCTGCATGGTCTCTAGTCAATACTAGACAGAATAAAAAGACCCCAGAACAAATATGGCAGGCAACAGTATGGAAGTTCCCTCAGTTTTAGGAAGACATGAATCACCCAAATATCTTTACTTTTCTTTCCTTCAACAAGTCTTCCATTTGAATTCCATTTCTATAAACCGCTACATTTGTTTGTTCTACATAAAACACTGGGTTTTGCCATTGTGAATCTGATAATGTACATTTGCTAAATGATGGCCCACATGAAGGCCACATCCTTGCGGAGACATGTTCATGGTTAAGAGTACTTTTCCCTCTGTTCCAGCAGCCTTTCCATCCCTTTCTCTGTCCCTTAAACACAGAGTACAGAACTCCACCATTACAGAGATAACCTTGAATCAATTCTAACTTATTATAAGGATAAACCCTTCATCAGAAAGTTCACTTTTCATGATGAACAGAGGTATATGTAGACAACTCTGCTAACTTTCAAGATGCCTGGAACAATTTCATTGTAATAACCTCTGAAAGCTAGACTGTTTGTTCTTAACATTCCATGTTAGTATTTCTTAGGAAGAAAGATGAAGTGAGGCTTGTATTTCTGATACCTGTGTGTGTTCTTCTGTGCGCTTTCAAGTGAGAGCTTTTAGTGTACACTTTGTTGCATCCGTCGTAATCACATCTGTGTATCCTCCGCTTCCTCTGTGTGTCCGGAGATTCCACAGGTAAAGGTCTCTTCCCTGGTTGTACTATGACTGAAGGGTGATTCCTACGAAAGCCAATGTTAAATGTAAAATATTGAGTGAAGGGCTCTTCCTTTTCTTCAGTCTACCAAAGGCATTAACGACACTAGGCAAAAACGAACAAACAAAAAACCCAACAACAACAAAAAAAAACAAAAAGAAATTAGCTGATCAACCCAAGAAGCACTGCTATATTCATTCAACAAACATTGAGTGAGCACCTACCATGAGCCAGGCACTGTGCTTGGCACCGGGACACAAAGATGAATAAAAACAGGGGTCCTGCCCTCGAGGAGCTCACACTCTAGGGGGAGACAGACATGTAGATAAGTAATGACAGTAAGAAGGGTTAGGTGCTACGCTAGAGGGAGATGCAGGAGCTGGGAGAGTCTCTTTCCCTCAGTGCCTAGGTCTAGTCTCTTGTGGTTCTGAGCATGCCGAGCACTGTCAATGTCTCTTCCCAGGTGGCCCTGATTTCCACGACTATCCTCTTTAGGGAAAAATGAGAAAGGTCAAATTCCTAAATCTTAGGCAACCCCCACTCCATCTACCTCCATCTACATTTTATCCTTTACATAGCTGGCAATTAGCTTCTCTTAAAGATGACCAATTCACATTTGAGTTTCAAATTCTGGCTCTTCCAAAAAAAAAAAAAGAAAAGAAAATAATAACAGCACTGCTGTTTTCACAACCTCAAACCTTTACCGGTACTGTTATTCCTGCCTCAGGGAGAATTTTGGGGTGGCACTAGCAGTCAGGCAAGGAAGTGTCTCAGCCCTGACAGAGACCCCAAAGTGCTGCAGCCCCAGCTCTGGGGGGACCTGGTGCAGACTTCTGCAGTTGCTCACTCAGACCCGCTCCTGTGTCGGCTCACCTTTCCAGGGTGGGTCTGAAATCAAATCATGTCAAACACCATTGCTCTCAACTTTCTCTTTTTCTCAGGGAATCTGGGGAGAGGAGAGGCAGTTGGGGAAGAGCTGGGGAAAGTCTGTAAAGCTTTCTCAGGCTTCCTCTGCTGATTAATGTCAGCGATTAAAAAATTCTAATCTGTTCATCTGCTCTCCTAATGACTAATTGCCTGATATATTACAAGCTTATGGAACTGGCCTCCAACAGTAGTGAAAGACTCGTCTTATAAATCTGAATCTAAAGTTCTCAAAATGTTCCAAATAACATATGAATTTTCTGTACAAGCCTGGACAAGGAGAAAGGGAAAACTGAGGAGCACAAACGCTTGTGAGAATAAAAAAGGCTAATAAAATTTCGCCATAAAAATCAAAAGGGGGGTCCTGAAATGAAACCTGTTTTTATCTTGGTAAAATTCTGAATACATGTTCCCTTATCAGTAACTTTCCTAGACATGCTAAGCAGTAAGTGAAAGAATAAAAGGTGCATTGATTTTAAGTGATTTTAATTATTCCTCATGTCTATTAGTAGCAAAGAAAACCATCGGTTTTGAGTATCACTTTACCTTCCTGCCTTGATGTTTAGTGGGGGCAATACAGACGAATAAAATGGCCCAAGTTCAGATACATGGAGAGGTGAACATGAACTAGTCGGGTAGGGCAGGCGGACAAGGACTTCAATTATATAGATGTACAAACAAAGAGAGAAAATAGAGGAGTGACAGGTCTATGGACACATATGGTTTTTATAAAGCTGAATTGTTAATTTAAAATCCTTCAATAAAAAGAAAAGGGTTGTCGGTTTATTTTTAACTTTCAACCTTAACGCCACTGATTGAAACGTTTCATCTTCATCAAGAAAACTTCAGGAAATAAAATGCTAGGGGGAAAACACTGAACGGTTAAATGTATCTCCTAAGCCTCTGGGATACCGAGAGAGTATCCCAGGTGACTTTAGATTTATTATTAAATCTAAAATTATTAGATTTTCTGGGTTGGGAATGTGTCTATAACAGTTTCTGGGCACTAGTTATGACTGCCTTTTCCAGCTCAGTTTGCATACAAAGGCATGTTAAAAGGCTGCGTGCTCCAACCCCTCAAATCTTAGCTCTGTCACTGCACGTCCCTGTGACCCCAGGCAACGTATATATCCTCCCTGTGCCTCTCTGTAGAATGGGGATGATGATGATAATGTCATCTCAGGAAGTTGTGTGTAATGTATACAACACACTGCAGGATAACATCTGTTCCAGATGTAAATCTACTAAATGATCCTATTAATATTTTAGGGTTCAGAAACCCATTTGCAAACTTTGCTCCTACAGCTGTTGAATCTCATGAAGAGTTTTTTGGGGGGATGTCCCAACACCAAAAGAGGAAATCTCTGCTCAAGCTGACATCTACCTTGAGAGGTAGCATCATTCTGATGGTGGCTGACAGCCCTGTATCTAAAGAGTCAGATACTGGTCCAGGCAGGGGCTGGAGAGCAGGGTCTACAGACCTCACTTTCTGTACTCCCCACTTTTAAAGAGGTGGTCTGGGATCATTACAACCAAGAAATCAGAACAGCTACTACGTGTCAGATACCTGGTCATTGTTTTGAGTTAAGCCGACCCCTCTTAAGTTTGCTATAATACACATACAATTACATGGGGGAAATCTGATCCTCAAGCTCTTTGTTCTAAATACACTTCACATATGTAAAGATAGAAAGAAAAAAGGAAGCTGATAGCCATTTGAGTGCATTTTATGTTCCACCCTTGGCAAGGAAGGGTTTCAGAAGGCAAATATTATGGGGCCTGCCTCATCGCAATGGTACTAGCCGCTTGGTTTCAATTGATTCTTTCCTGGCTAGCTGGTTTCCTATGTGGGCTGCTACTGGGCACACTCCAAGACATTACTTAATCACATCTGGGAGAGAACTGCTTCAAGAGTACACGTCCCAGTTGTGGCTAGTCTGAATTTCTTGAGGACCAAAATGCATTCTTAGGTCAGCATTAACATAAGCATATTACTCATTAGTCATTAAAAGCCACGGAGCTTGAGATCATCAAAAGAATATAACTTAAAATAAGGAAAAAAGGTATTTTCTTTTCAGTAGCAGAATATATAGCCTGCAAGTATTTTTCTTCTGTAATGTTTTACAATGTAATTCATAATAATTTCAACTTTGGAATAACCCTTCTTCAGTCAATAGATTCCTCTCTCTGTGGGCACGTGGCTCTATTTAGTTTTACAGCATCTTTCCCATCACCTGTACGGGAACAATGACACGTGCAAATCATGCTGCTAGTTAACTTGCCAGAGACATCTGGCATCATAAAGAAGGACGTAACTCAGTCTACAAGATGTGTCTATTTTGGCTAGTCCTTCTGTGTTCCCTTTCACCTGAGAGCAGGAGCTGGATGCACTGGTTAGATATGGACAGCGTGGCAGGAAGAACAGTCATCCGGTGGCGGGAGGTCAAGCCCAGGGCCCCCTGCTGTTCCCAGTGTGATTATAAGGCGAGTTATCTAACATCTTGGCTCATCGGTTCTCCATTTGCTCTGACTCCCACATGCTAGTTCTGGGGGAATGAAATAACTCCTTTGAAAACATTTGGGAAAGTTTCATTGGGGGGTGCATCATGCAACTGTCAAAGGTAATAATGCACAAGTCCATCAGACACACTCTCTCCCTGCTGATGTGGCTGGTCATAGGATTCATTCTCTTCTTCGCCTATCACAGAGTAAAGGACAACTTCCTCCTCCCCCCAAATAACTATGATTTGGTCTAATGGGCAATTAACATGACCTACTATGAAGGCACCTCCTTGGGTTGACTGTGGACAGAACTAGAATATATTTTAAGTTCCAGAAAATAGCTGTTCGAAAGCCAGACATTTCACATCCTGTTGCAGAATTGTGTCAGGGAGAGGGGAAAAGATGACGTAGAAAGGTGGGCAGAACATTGTTTCAGGTTGGAAAAAGGTGATATGGGAGTAAGAAGATAGAAGGGACCTGGAGGAAACAATAACTATTGCTTTTGTACTAGGAAGCTGGTCATTAAATCCAACCTCAAAGAGCCATAGCACAAGACAATTACAAGAAAAATAACTATAGTCAATAATGAAAATAAAGAGGAAACAAGGCAAGATTAAGTGACAAGCCTGAGGTCATACATATGGTGGAGAGCAGAGCTGGGATCCAGGATGTCTGATTCAAAGGTCACCTTCTTAGCTACTACACACACAGCCTCCAGTGTAATTGCTGGTAGAAGGCAAGGACATCTATTGTCGCCAATCCCATCAATGATGCTATTTAGCTTGTGTATGACACCATCACATTATAGCAAATTAGACCTAACACAAACTACTGTTCAGTGCTTGGATATAGACCAATCCAGAAGCCTTCCTACTGGATGGCAGTTCTAAAGCAGACTGAACATTCCAAGGGCAGATGTGATTTTCAACCAGAGATAGTGGGTTGCACCAACGCTGAATTTCTCTGAGCTACATGGACAACTTTCTGTTGCCACCACTAGTCCCAGGACTTTTTTGGAGTGACTTCTTTGGGCTTCTGATTCCCCTTCATAGAAACGGTATTAGAAGCGACAACTGGAAGGATGATGTGTGTCCTATAAAGTTTTCATGATCCAATCTGAAGTAGAATATCTAGAATGCCAAATTCAATCCATAGTGGGATTGAGACTATGGGAAAACTATATACAGTCTGGAAGGATAAAAAAAAAAGATAAAAATGATTTGCATGACGAGGTGGCAAAATCACGAGCAACCAATTGACTGTAAACTTGGCGTAAATGTCATAAGACAGTGCATATGGCGGCACATGTTGCCTGTGGAGATTTCCCATTTTTCCAGTCGCTGCCCCCTACTGTAAGGTGTCCTTGGCAGGCCACACCACACCCTGAGTTGGAAGACTGAGCTTCCATTCCAGGTCCCAAGATGCGCGCTGCTACACAAATGCCCGGTGGACCTGAACATACTTACTCTTGCAACAGTGCTTGCGGGGGGGACACTGAGTTCATTAAAGGGGGTGACATTTCTTCAGGATAATAATCTGTCCTCTGTGGTTCAATCCCAGGTTCTATTTTAATCTTTTTCTGTAATATAGGCTTCTCATAGGATTCAATTACAGGTACTAAAAAATAAAAATAGAAAAGTCACTCCATGTACAATTGACCAATGTCAGCTTTTAAAAGTTTAGTGCAAGCTTCTATCTACAACACTGATGTGTGGAGTATCTGTTTACCTTTAGCAAAATTATAACAGACACAAATCTGTGGGGGGTTGTTTCCCCTGACAACTATTCTGCCAGCAAGCGGCGTGCATAGGAAGCTGGACTTTGAGCACATCAGCACCCACAGAGGTCTTCCTTAGGAATTTGGGTTATTTCCTTTTAACCCCATAGTCTTCTGCTTCCAGCCAGTACACAAGGCAGCTTTTAGTAACCATTAGTTATCACCACGATCAAAGTCATTTATTAAATAAATGCCTTTTTTTGTTGGCGTTCATTGAAGCAAAATAGAAGTCAGGATTTTTACTATCTCAAAGTCGACAATTACGCAGTGAAAGTAATCATTTCATGGCATTCATTAAACAGCCTGATTCCCGGGAGCTCTTCCAGTATCAACACTTGCCCCCTATCCCCAACAAAAAGGAAATGCCTCAGGCAGGCAGGCAGGCTCTAAGGGCAATGGCTCCTTGACAGGAGGGCTAGTCTCTGCCTCCTCTGTGGCCCCGCAGAGCCCGTGGGCGGAGACCCTGAATGCTAGGCGGGGGCCACAGAGCTGTCCCCAGTGACGTTTACCTTGCATGCTGCTATTTGAGTTTTCCATGTCCTCCGACAAGGAGACCATGAGCGGCTGCTGGAGGTGGCTGGTGTACATGAAGGGGACTGGCTGCACCACGACGGGCTGGATGACGGGCAGGATCCCGGGGCTGCGGATGCCATGCCGGGACAGGGCGGCGGCCATCACCGGGGGCATGGACAGCGGCACGCCGAAGGGCTGCACGCCCGGAGGAGGCGGCGAGTACTTCTTCATGGGTGGACTGGAAGAAGGCATGCTCAGACCGGGTGAGGCTCTGCGGTGCGAGGGCTGGAACTTCAGTGAGGAAGGAGAATTCCCTGCAGAGGGCGGCGAACTCCGCTTGTTCACGGTCAGGTCCACTGGCTCCATCTGCATCCCGTGAGACAAGGCCTCCGGGGTCTGGAAGAACTTATCGGGTAATGGTGTGGAGTAGATGACTCCGTATTTGTTGGGCTTCATTGACTCCATGTAATTAGATGGGTATGACTATCGGGAAGGAGAAACAGAAACATATAAGCAGTGACACAGGTGCATTGGCCTGACACGTGAACTAAGGTGAAAATGTACAAGAAGTCACTCTCAGTTACGTGGACCTCCATAAGCAGTTTAGATATATACTGACCCTCGAAAATGCCAGGAGGGCTCATCTAGTAAACGGTAAGGTTAATGGGATAACTGTGAAAAATCTCAAATTTAATTCGAAGATGATTCCCATGTCAAATGTTAAGGTTGATGTTGATACCTGGCAAAATTCTGAAACAAGTTATAAACAGAAGACTTGTGGCCATTATTGGGAGAAGTCAGTTTTGGGGTTCACCAACAATCAGCCAAGCCAACGAACTTCGTTGCTCGGCTGATGGAGCTTCTGGGTCATCAGGAAATGCTCTCCATCCTTCAACTCAGCAGCAGGGCATTTACAGTCTCACAATACACTTGTGGACAATATGGAGAACCGGGGCTGCACAGCAGTGCCTTTGGAGGGGCTTTGGCTGCTGACCATCCGAGCCTGGGCAGGTCAGCAGTCCTGGTTTGGCTGGGATGGTGTGTAGCATAAAAGCTCTCCATCTCAGGACACCATGCAGTCTCAGGCAATCAGGACAGTCAATCATCCTCCCCACCTGTGGTCTGAAGGCCACCCACCATAGTGTAATTATATACCCAGCCCCAAGGCATTCAGTGGTCTCATTCCGTCAGTTTGAATGAAGCTATAGAAGGTAACTTGAGTTCCAAATTTGTGCATGACACAGAACCGTAAGAAACAGCTAATATGACACAAATAAGGTCACATGATGCTTGAAGTGACTTTGACTTGCACACAAAGGCCCAGTTGTCTGAACCTTTATACCTTGCTACCCCCACATCAAAATAGTCTATTTCCTCCAAAACTAAGATCTGTCTCACAACTGGCCTAGTTTATCTTTAAATACCTTTCTCTCTTATGGATTCAGAATAACGGAACACTACCAGCTTTAAATACAAATCAGTCATAATCATTGTGTACTATTACTATGAGTGTGATCCTTGGCCAGGGAATTCATTGGAGTTACTTTTTAAAAAAACTTTTTTAAGTTTATTTATTTGTTTTTTGAGAGAGAGAGAGAGAGACAGCACCAGCTGGGGAGGGACAGAGAGAGAGAGAGAGACAGAGAGAGAGAATCCCAAGCAGGCTCCACACCATCAGCGCAGAGCCCAACACAGAACTCGATCTCACGAACCACAAGATCACTACCTGAGCTGAGATCAAGAGTCAGACACTTAAGCCACTGAGCCACCCAGGCGCCCCCCCACTAGAATTAAACTTGAAAAAAAAGTTTTGTAGGATGCTTTTTAAAAAATTAAACTCAACATAAGCTATTTTCTTTACTCATAGGTGTTAGGGAAACTGCAAGTTTTAGTGATGACATGTCAAGTCCATCTGCAGAAAACTACTTGTATTTGAATACCTTATAGTGAAAGTGATAAGCAACATGCTACACCTCTCTTCCAGCTCTAAAAGCCTATGCATTCCAGATTCTGAGGCAATACTTTTTCATGAGGCAACCAAGAAAACCCACCAATGCAGCTTAATTAAATGCATGATAAATTTCTGGGCTACCCCAGTCCCCCAGTGGCCACTATTGCGAATTGTAAATAACTGTGGGTCAGCAGTGGTTTCTTACTAGGATTACTACTGAGATCACATCCTTTCCTCTCTGGAAATCCACAAGTGAATCTCCACCTGGCTGTGCCTCAGAATCCCCAGAGGTGCTTCTAAAACTCCCTTCTCCCAGGCATACTAGGCCTAAGGGTCAGGGACTAGGACTGGGCAGTATTTGTCTTTATCTGCTTTTGAAGTCAGTTTTCTCATCGTTAAGGCTCTGTGTTTTGTTCTTCTGTCCTTTCTTTACCCTGGCAATGCAATCTCTACAATCTCCTAGAGTAGGGATTCCCGCGGTATGGTGCACGTCTCTGGGGGTGGTGAAGATACTTCCAAATGGTACACAAAGAATACACGGTGCTTTAAAATGGTTATGTGTTTATTTAAATGTACAAGAAACCCCCCCTTTTTTTTTTTTTTACAGTAGTGATAAACTTCCTTTTCAAAATAAATTTATTACGTTAAGAAAGCAATTCTACAGAAAAGGACAGGAAAAAGTACTAAATACTACAAGCGCAGGTGCCATGAGGATACATCGTCAAGGTGACACTGAACACCAGACATCCTAGGAGGTTGTGAGGTTAAAACTGGATTCAATGAGATAAGGAGCTTAACACGCACTGTGGGGCTCCAGGTCCCTTCTCTTTCTAGACAAGGAGTGGCACTATAATGGACCTGAACTTCTCAATCTGAAACTTCTCAGACTTTACTGTGCAGGAAGTCACCAGATGATCTTGTTAAAATGCAGATTCTGAATTTCTGGGGCGTGGCCCTAGGTGCATAGACCCCTTTTGAACAGCATGGCTGTAAATGATAAAGAGATACAGAATAAAACCACTAGTTTTTAGTATTAAAATTTGGTAAATCATTCAAGTACAATTTAAGAGGGGAAAGAATTTTCACTAATAATACTGCTTAAAAACAAGGACGTTGAAGGATATACCATCAGGAAATGCAAAATATATAAATGGTTGTTTTTAAAGACGGCTTTGGGTTCTGTATCAAGATTCAAAAGGGGAAAAGACTATTTCTGCCTTTCTTTAGAACCAGGCACATGTAAATACACCATAAGGTGAGAGACCCAAACATATAGCCATAGTAATATGAAATCTGTTTACATTTAAATATTAAACTAAGGAATGTGAAGAGGCACAGATTCACTAACCAAAAAAAAAAAAAAAAAAAAAAATCTAGTATGTACAATAAGGGTTTAAAGAAATAATTAAATATGGGGGAGGGGAATGCTTTCTCTTGGTTCTAAAGGACAACTTGCTTTCTATAAATCTCAAAAGGGCAAAAGTTCTTTCTGGTACTAGAAACTAAAACTTAGGAAATGGAAAGCAGTGTTTTCCCAATTGCCTGTACTCACCAAAATGTAGCTGCTCCCTTATTTTCAGCCCTATTCTTCAAAGACCTCCCTATGACCTAGATTTTAATGCCAAGTTATTGGCAGTTAAACAGAAAGCAAAATGAGGACACCCTTATTGCTGTCATTGCTGGATTTTTCTAACTGTGGGGTGAATTTAAGGAAAGTAGGAATTTAGAACCTGGGAGATTTGCAAATTTAATAATATTCTCAGGTTTCCCAAGCCATAAAGAAAGAGAAAGCCACACATAAAGCCAAGTTTTAGAAACATTATGCACATTTCTGCTGAGTGTGCTCTCCAGTGAATGCGCCCCGCCTCCTGTCCCCCATTCCGAAGTGATGGGCGGTGTTTGCAGGGTGATGGGGCCAAAAAGAGGGAAACACATTTGGATAGACAACAGAGTACACAATTAACTATCTCCAGTCTGACTGCCTTCTAAAAGGGATAAGAAATGTGGTTTCTCCAGAACCTTCTACAGGACGTGTTTGCTCTCATTACTCGGGTAGAGCACACAAGCTGGTACAATCGGCCTGCAACAATCCGGATTCCTCAGCATAAGGACCCATCCAAGGGCTTGCTGCGGGTGTGAGCCTTGGCTGAGTACACCCTGGTAATAGCTGCTTCTGCTCTGTTCCAGACCTTTCCAGTCTTCTAACAAAGCAGTGCAAATAAGTGCTGCACTAGCCCCACAGCCAAATCAGAGGCAAGTGCTGATGAAGTAGATAAGGTTCCTTGGGCCACTGACCCAGTGCCCCGGTGCCGTGTGGGATGCGGACTGCTTACCCAAAGAGGCCTGACAGCCTGGAGCAGAGCAGCATGCAGACAGACAGGACTCTGGCAAGGGTCTCTGGGACCTTCTGGCCCTCACTAGGGGTGGGCGTGGGCTGTACTTTCCGAGTTGTAACAGACATTCACGTGTTCAACCCCCACACCAGGTGTAATTCGTTTGTGGATCGCTTCCTCTCATTAGAACGGGAGATGAGGGCCTGGCCTGGGTGCTCACAAACACTTGATGAATGAATGCAGTAAATTAATGCACCCTCTGAGCAAGTTTGTACTACTGTCAAGACTAAGGATAGCACCAACTCTTTCGATTCTCGAAAACGATGATTTTAATTGTGATGGGGGGAAAAAAGCACAGGGTCTGAATGATGTTTCAAAGCTATCACTCCGTACTTCAGTGAGAGTTCCAATTGCTTCTTGTTTTATTGGGAATAGTTTGGGTGAGTTTTCCATCACCAGACAGTTTAAGTGGTTGGAGTGACTGCACGAAACATGGATGGAGTCTCTATTTCACTGCTCATTAATATGGGGGAAAAAAAAAAAGAGTGAATATCCGTGCCAGGGCAATGGCAAGTGAAAGGAATCTTCATACCAAGGGTGGGGTTCCCAGTGCAGGAAGGCGTGGTGCGTTTATAAACAAACACTCTGGAAACAGCAAATGTCAAACCCTTCTATGCAAACAAAAGCGGAAAGCTCTCTTTCTACCAGACTCAGAAAAGTCATGTGTTTCTGTTAGAACAGAAGAGAGCCACTACTGATTTTATGTACTTCTCAACCTGGAAGGAGTCTGTTAGAGGGACAATTTTCATTACAAGGAAAAAAAAAACCTCTTTCTTCAAAAGTCCTCTTCCTATAGGAATAAAAGAAAATACTTTTTAAAACTTTGTTTTCTTTCTCACTTCCTGAATTAAATGAATTTTCAACTTTCTTTGAAGATGTATTCAAATGCTTTCAAGAAGGTAATTCTTTTACACGTGCATTCTATAGTCATATGCTATCTTGCATTCTATATATTATCATCTCCAATTTTACAAATTAAAAAGAAAAGAGGCTCCGAGAGCTGCTAGTGGTTTGCCAATATTGCATTGATAGTAAGTAGCAGAGAGTAGAGCCCAGGGTCTCTACTCTGCTCCCCCTTCTTGCAAATTTTAATAGGACGATCCAAAGACTTACGGTTTGCCTCCAAGCACAAGGTTTAGCAGAAGACTGTACTGAAGGCTTATATTTCAGTAAGAGAGAAATGACAATTCCTTACTTCCTCTAAACTGGAGCAAAATGCCAAACAGGTAATCAGCCTTCAGGTTAAAGGTGAAATTAGAAAAAAAACAAAAAAAAAACAAGGAATAAAGGAATAACAAATTAGGTTTAGCACTCTCCACCTACAGAGTCAGGGAAGATAAAATCTGAAGATTCCAGAGTGGAAACAAAAGCTTTTTATTCAATTTTGTTAACTAAAATAATCGCAACATCCCACCCCCCGAATGTTTCTGTTAACTCAGGTTTTGCTGAAGCAGGAAAAAGAAATTTCATTGTAAGAACTGACATTGACTTTTGGTGAAATGATCTAATTAAATCTCCTAAGTGCTTGCTGGCTGAAAGTTGAAAACTAGAAACCATTAATTGCAAAGATACTTCTACATATCTTAACTTCATGTATTTATAAGTTACAGCATTATAACTGTTACTTCAGATTCATTTTATTTCCTTTTTTTTTTTCAGTCAAGTGCATTTCCTTACACTTAATTATATCACACCAACTTAGCAATGTGGATCTTCATTTGAGCTTTAAATTGGCTCTTGGACCATATTTTCATGCTTGATTAAAAGCATGGTAAGTATACTGAATATTAAATGCAAAGATGGTTCTGCATCATTTATAGAATTAATCATATTCTCCAGTAGTAAAAACCTATTCATATTTCAAGGATATAATTAATAGGGAAATTTTACACCTCAATTTTCCTCCAACATGATCATGCAATCGTTTGGTGTAAGGGGTTGATGAATATGGTGACAGCACCAAATAACATCAGAAGTCAATTTACTTTTTTGATTAATGAAGTTCTTACTGCTCGGTTATTATCACATTCAGACACTTGGTTATCCAGTTATCATGCCGGAATGTAAATGTTATTTCCTTAAAGCCACTTGGACCTAACTTTTCACTGTACGTAGCGGTAAACACTTCACTGGCTTAGTAATATCCATGGCAACTCAGTTCCAAGGGCCTCCGAGTGACCCCTGTGTCTTGTATAAACATTTTTGGCAGGAGCCTCAGCAGCCGATGCATAAGGATGATCTAATTTTGCAAGCGTGTCATTACCAACCTTCAGATACACGACTCAGGCCAAGTTTTCCCCCTTGTGACTATTTTCCAGGCCCATGGAAGAAAAGGGCAGCATGGGAGCGCTGTCTTGTTACTTCATATTCCCTCCACCAGATCTCCCGAAGTAGACTGAAACCACTCCCTGACTGGAAGTCCTGGGACCCCTTTCTGTTCTCACTGGTGCCCCGTCTCCACCAGGGCCGCACCTACGGAAACACCTGGCCAAGATCCTGGCCACCTGCGGGGAGAAGCATCTAGAAGGACCGGGCCCACCGAGGGGCTGGCTTAGCACAAAGGTGTTGACAGAGACACTGAACAAGGTTCCCTCCTGGCCCCAGGCTCTCCCGAGTGGAAAGGAATCCCATCCTCACCGCCAAGTTCTCTCCTTCGCTCGATTCTCCTCAGCCACCTCATACAGTCACAGCTCAGCCTAGCTGCTGTCAACGGGTTTTAAGCAAAGCTTTTTATTCTGAATACATTTACATGCAGGAATGAGGATTTTTTTTTTTTTTTTAGGTTTCATCTTTTTAAATCAGCTCTGTGAAGGACATGCTGAATACACACATGAGACAAATTGGAATATTTTTTCTTCCAGTATTAAAAAAAAGGGCCATTCACAAACATTCTCAAGAAATTCTTCTTTCTATATAACTGGGGTTGTGATCTTGAGTAAAAAAAACACCTCAAAACAATCATGTTCTTGATGCAGACTTCTCATAAAAGTACATTTGAAAATGCTTCCTAACCATGACAAACATTAAGGATTTTTTTTAACATCCCCAGATCCACATTAATTTTTTTCTTTTAATTTATTTCTGAGAGAGAGAGAGCATGAGCAGGGGAGGGTCAGAGAGAGAGGGAGATACAGAATCTGAAGCAGGCTCCAGGCTCTGAGCTAGCTGTCAGCACAGGGCCCGACGCGGGGCTCGAACCCACGAGCCGTGAGAACATGACCTGAACCGAAGTCGGATGCTTAACCGACTAAGCCACCCAGGTGCCCCCACATTAATTTTTAAAATCAGTCTGGCTGAACTTTTTTTGGCCCAAACCAATAATCCCGAGAGCCCAAACTAAAAAGGCTGGCAACTGAGGAGTTTGTGTAAATCTACTTCTGTCGTGACCAGATTTGCCTGTGACCCAAGTTCGGTGCTGATCACACCCTGAGAGGCATGGGGCACAGGTCTTAAGGAGATATGGATCTCATTTACTCAAGGATGCACAGTTGCTTGGGGGTGGCGGGTAATTTGTTTCGCTTATTCTCTGAGACTTTGAGAAAAGTTTGTTTACCAAATGCCTGTCAAGGGATGAGTAGCTTTAAGGAATAACACAACACACAATAATGTTCCTGCCACTTGGAATAAATAAATAAGAAGAGGTGTTCAATTTTGGAAAACTTACCACGGAGATAGGGTCCATGGCCTCTTGCTTGACAGGGACTGGGTCAAACATGAGCATTCTTTTAGTTAAGCTTTCTAGGGTGCTCTGGTGTTTGGCCTAGAAGACAAAACAAGGTGTCCAAATAAATGCCAAGGTTACCTTAAATATAAACCAGTAAAAATAAAACATAATATTCCTCAAGCCCCTTCTCTGCTCCTTCCTCTCCCTCAGCCCCAGAATGGCTGGAATTTATTTTCCTTACCTACGAAAGATGCCATTTTATATAAGTAAAACCAGATTCCATGGTCATAAGTCGATGAGAGCCAACTGGCATTTCTACCTCATGTACATAAACCCTGACATTTCTGGAACAATACACACAGGCCCTTCTGAGCAGCCAAGCTTGCTTAAGATTGCTGTACAACTTAACAGACGTTCACATGATATATGAACATGAGACATTTTTCCTTACGTTCAGTACAGAAAAATCAAGAAAAAACAAGACAAGCTAAAAGAAAACCTAGAACCAACCATCATTAATATCTTTGTTTTTAAATGGATTATAATATGTATACTCCATACTTTCATTTGACCATTGATTGGGCAAATGTTTTTCATTAAGTGTGGTTCCATACCATCAAATTCAGTGGGCCACTGTGCGAACAGATCAGTCTATGTTATCCCTTTTCATTGGGCACTTAGATTGCCTCTAAATTTTCAACATGATGGGTGGCAGTGGGTATCTTTATACTCACGTCCTCCTGAACATTCTTAAGTAGGGTACATTTTAGGTAGGGGAATTCTTGGATGAGAAGCACGTATATTTTCCAAACCATTTGACGGATCATCCAGGAGCAAAACTGCTCTACTATTTCCATGGATAAAATAAAACCTATTTCCCAACATGCCCACCTGCAATGTGTATTACCACTTAAAAAAATAAAAGCTTTCTTAGTTTGTTTTAAAATGGCAAACTATTTTTATTCTAAATGGATATAATTATTAAAGGTGAATCTTTTCCATCTGTATTTAGCATTTGCATGTCTCCTCTAGAGAAATGCCTATATTCAGGTCTTGAGGCCCCCCACTCCTCCTGCCTATTGTTTTCTAAGCACTTTTTATATATGAAGACTGTTAGTCTGTATTCACTCCAATTCCTCATTGGGAAATAAGCCAATCTTTAGTTTGATGTAAAGGAAATGTCCATCTTAGTCCTGTCTGGCCTTACTCTTCTCTTATATTGTAATGCTCATGTTATCCTTCCCTTCTGTTCTGTACTAGTTCACTTCCGGCACCTAATCTACATCAAGCCAACCCCTTCCCCACAAGACAAGATATTCAGTCCGCTCAACATACAACTGCATTTCACTTCCATCTACTACCTAGATCTTCAACAACCTGCTTCAGGCACCCTCTACTCAAACTGGCTCAAGGGTTCAGAGCTTTGGTTAAAGGCGAGGTCTCTATTGCACCACTTTGGTTTGGGTCGGAGAGTGAATTAAGTTCCAGACTGCATTCTGCCTGAAAAAGCTGCAGAAGTCTCTAGTTCTAGGTTGCCTCCTGTAGTTCGGTGTTAGAACTCCCTACCTCCGTGACAGCAATACTGTAGTGTGCCGTACCCAGCGCAATGTGTTACACTACGAAACCTTCATAAGAGTAATACTGTGTATTCTTGGGCTCCCTTGGTCTGTTGAAGAAACACTGCTCTGGGTCTCATGACAACACGTGAGTATCGTCATTAACTCAACATAAGGCTCTGACTTCGAATTTTATTTTCCAGCATCACAGTATGTATTATAATCTGTGAACACAATTTGATACCAGGCTGCTCAAATCAATGGTGCTAATACCCTCTTATGTATGCCAGCAAAAACAAACCCCAACAGCCAGTGAAAAATGGATGATTTCATAATGAAGGATGAAAACCCCTTTTGTGCCTTGGGATCTATTATTAACCAGTTCCCAGCCTAGCAGCTGCAGACATGGATACGGTTCTGAGAATTGCTGTCCAGTGCCTCACAGCAGACCGAAGACAAAAGATGTGAGATCTCCTGCTTACATCAATGAGGTCAGGTAATTCAGCAGCCCTGACCCTTGGCTGGCCACCCCTCCCCCAAGCCTTTTAAATTTAATTTACTCTTAGGGATAGGGATTCATCCACTCCAGAGGGTATCTTGATGCAAATCCTTCTAAATAAAAGCAGTCCTATTCTCAGGTGCATAGTGAAACAGCTCTGTTCTCCAGACTCAAGCAGGAGATGTGCATCTTATACCTGCCACAGACAACCCTTCTCACATGTAAAATGTAGACATGTAACATTTGCCTGTAATGTTTCAGGAAGATCAAATGAAATTTAAAGCAAAACAAAACTCTTTGCACTGTAAATAGCTGATACCAACAAATATGTGCACAGGTTTGGGATACACATGCTGTGTACATGGGACTGAATCTGTTGGTTCCAACTTCTAGAGCAACGTCAAGTATTTGCCTCTTTGCTAACCGACCTAGCCTTAGAGATCTGTCCCTTCTACCTTTAAAAAAACTCACAGTGAATTCTATTCAAAAGTGACTAGCTGCCTACATCCTGCCTGAGGTCACGTGGTGACCTTGTCACTTCCCAACTGCACTCTGCAATAGCTTCCCAGCATGTGCCTTACCCCTCCACTACCAGTAAGAGGGCATAGTAGAATCAGGACGATGGGCTCTGGGTCAAATTCTGACCCCACCATTCCGCTCATAAAGCCTTTCATGACGTTTCTTAATGCCCATAGCAGTGACAACTAAATCCATTTAGAAATGAATGACACATTAACCTACCACATCTCTTACAATTTAAAGACATTATTTAAATCACTTGCATTTTTAAATTTTTACGTTTTATTTAAATATAAGGAAACTAATGCATCATGAGACTTGTAATCATAAGAGATAAAAGTAAAGTCTCACAGAAAGCATCTGCCCTGATGAAAGTGATTTATTTTATTAAAAAATAATTGTAAAGATATGTCTATTTGTTCAGAACTGTATCTCATGAGTAACTCGATTGCAGGGGAAGGGATATTTCTCATTCTAGAAATATTTCAGCTAATAAAAGAAAAGTGAGTGGTAGAATTAGAATATCCCATTTTGAGACTCTAAGCTGACCAAGGCATCACTGGACAATAAAAGTCTGTGCAGAATTCAAATATCACTGCACAAAGAAGCAAACTCACTCACTGTTCCGTCTACACATCTAACCAGCACTGTGCTCCCAATGTGGTTGTTTCTAAAATGACTCACTATACTTTCAGTGGTAGCCACAGGATATGGAACAAGAGAAGGTGAGGGACACGCAAAGAAAACGGCACACTCTGAACTGTTAACAAGACAGCCCTTTCTGGGAGGGGCGGTGGGGTGGGACAACTTCACACACATCTCTGTGCCAATTTTTAAATGTATTACTTCTATAATTAAAACTTTTAATAAAAACAAGAGGGAAGCTAAGCTAGAGAGAAACCAAATTTAGGAAGAGAATCAAGCACATTAACATAAATCAGGCTTCTGTTTACTGATTTGCAGGAAAATGTATACTCTTTAACTACTGTCCTATCTCTGAAGAGACCACTTTGGCTACTGTCATTGACCTTGTCTTTGGGTTCTGGTCCAGAATCAGAGGAGTGGCTGCAATGTCTCCAAAGTGCCTTCCATATAACTGAGAAGTCATTTATGCACTGAAAGAATTAGAACTTAGTAGCTTTTGTTACACACGGGGAACTCATGCACCGGGGATACAGCCCTCCTTTGAAAAGAAGGCTAAATAAAAACACAAGTGCGGTAGGAAATCGCGTTCACAACACTGACCGCAGTCTTAAGTAGAACCAGTAGGTGGCGCACTACAACAGGTATTAGAGCCTAAGGACAAAGGCAGTAAAATGAGTTTGCCAACCTCGGGGTCTTTAAACCAGTGGGGGTTTTAAGCAGGCCCAGGAATTCTGTTAACCACTTTATGTGGGCATCCCAGAGATAAGGAGGCCCCAAATGTAGTTCTATTTTTTTTCCAACAACTATTTTCCAATCATTAATACATTTCCATCTTAGTTGTATTTAACTTGCCAAAATCATTTTCCATAACTGGAACAATGTCACCTTCTCGGTTTTATTTTGCTGGGAAGGGCTGATCCAACTGCATTTTCCCCCAAAAGGAAGAAAAAGATTTCCCTTCACTCTCTCTACTTACACTTCGGACTTTTCAGAAGTCAAAATAAGGGCCGGACTTTTGCCAAAATGCAAGAATGCCTGATTTATGTATTGAAAAGCTTTCGTGAATCATTTACATAGTGTCAGCTGCAATATAGTTCCTTCTCACAGCCCTATCCTGTCCCTCCACCACCCTCCTACCTCAACAGTGGCTTTATGAGGGCACAAATGGGGTGCGGAGCTTAGAAATAAACACAGCCCTTAATGTCAGAGGCGACTATGATGTCACCAAACTTCCTTTGAAAGTAGCTTGTCTTGAAGCTAGAGCAAGTTTTATTACAAAAACAATCTTCTAAATGACTGCCCCTTCCTTAGAAGCATGACAGAGAAAGAGAAGAGAGAGAGAGGAGAGAGAAAGAATGTGTGTGTCTCAAGCAAAGTTTCTTGTGATATAGCAAAATTTGCAGCTGACGTTCTCCCTTTTGGGGGCTTTCCGTATCTCTTTCCTCAGGTCCTCAAAGGGTCCCTGCATTATTCTTCCCTGCTTGGAGTAATCTTTGTTTCCCAGCTGACCTCAGCAAGGTGTAGGGAGAGAAACAGTCTAACCAAAGTGAGACACCATCTGCAAGTGCCTTAAAGTCTCCCAAGGGTTTGGACGTTAAAGGAGGAAGTGCACTGCCTTCCCCCACCCTTTACTCCCCAAAGGAACTGCAGGGGATAAAAGAAAAAATAAAAATAAAAAATAAAAAAAATTGTGCGTGTATGATGTGTGTGTGTGTAATTAATTCTTGGTCAGGAGAAGAAAAAGGCAGGCAGGGATCCTTACAGCTGAAGTTCCTTTCAGAAAAAACACTTTCTTCACTTCTGTGACCAAACTCTTCCATAGCTCCAGAGGAATCAAATACTTAATGGCCAGGAGTATAGGCGACAGATTTCAGAAGGCACTTTTAAGTTGGAGGCTCCTTCCAGAACAGCCAGATGCTGGCACCTTCCTGGAAATGTGCCCCCTGTTTTCGTATCCCTGCTTGATTTTCACCTACCTTAGTCTTCTATTGTTGGATTGAAAGGAAAAAATTCCATGGAGCGTTTCTAAATCTTTGCCCCTCACAAATGAGATTGAGCTATTCTGCCTCAAAATGTTTTGTAAATGGGAAAGAAGTTAATTATTTAGTTTTAGATTAAATATAATGATCCAGAGAGCAAACAATCCGCCCTCTCTCCTCTCTCTGCTAACAAGCCACCCAATTTTACTTTCCTGCCTCCACCCATTTGCTCCACCCTATGGAGTGTTGCCAAGGCGAGTCCGACTTGTCCAAACAGGACATGGCTTCAGATAAGATTCTGTCCACACCCTGTACTTCGGAAAGACCGAGTGAAGCAATTGATTTTGCATGTAAATAAGGACAGGTGCAAAGGTAACAACCAAGCAAAATCCCTACACAGTTCCAGACGGAGGCCCAGGGAAGCAGGGGTGGGAGCCCGGGAAAACCCAAACCCATACCCTTCAGGTAAACTCTCAAGTTCAATGCTACCTGGTTAGGAGCGTTCCACACCTTTCCTAAAGAAATTTTCTCAAATGCAAATCGTTCTGCCTACTAAGGTTACACAGTTGTTTTCCTCCTTCATGTGCTCGGTCAATTCCGTGTTTTAGTTTCAAGGCCAGGCAACTCAAGATCAACTGAAAAATGCCCACGATGTGTAATAATCCTTCAGTGTGCGTATCTTCCAAGGCTGGCCTCGGCCCTCACACTTCTCTTCTGTGAAGCGTTATATAATCAAATCCAGACGGGCTGCGTGAGGCCACACCGCCTCTCCTCTGCCTCTTCGCTGGTGCCCTATCACTGGAGACCCACCCCACTCTACCCCAAGGGGCCTCCACCCATGGGGCCCCACCCTGGAGGCAGTGGGAGGCTGGGAGGGACCAACTGGCTCCGGTCAGCAGCCAGTTCCTGGAAATTCCGGCCTGAGCAGGGATGGCTGGAACCTTAAAAATAACCAGAAGCAACCATCAGGGTGGAGGTAATTCCCTCAGCTCCTGAGGATTCTCCCTTAAAATGTTACCTCTCAGAGCCACCAAACCTTTGGATTTGAAACCGTGAGCTAAAACTGCCCTCTCCCTTCAAAAGTAAACAAAAGAGAAAAGAGGAAAGCACTTTGAACCACTGCTATGTGAGAGAATTAATTCAACATGTCCCAAACCCAAATCTTTCTTCTCCTTGCTCCTGGAGCCTCAGAAAGGCTGCTTGCTGCCCTTGCGCCCCCCCCCCCCCCCCCCCNACCTAGAGGTATCTTTCAAGTCTTCTTCCTCACCAACTTTCCTTTCCATTCCTACTACTGCCACTGGGAGCCAGGCCCTCACCGCCTAAAGACTGTGTTACTGGGTTTTCCGTCCACCGGTCTCCCCACCGCATCTCCTGGTCCTTCCAATTCATCCAGATCTTGCCACCGACAGTTCTCAAAGCCGTCTTCTCACCAGTCTTGCCCAAGCTCACAACCTTCCTCCAAAGGGACCCCCAGGGCATGCAGCGCGGGTCCAAGCGCCCACGCTCCGCACCCCCTTTCTAACCAGCGGCCCCGTGCTCAAGGCGCCCCTCGTGCTGGCTACCCTGTTCCCCCCACCCCCATGCCTTTGTTCATTTTTGGCCCTGATGCTGGGCAACCAGTGTGGAATGCCCCGTCCCCTTCCGGCTTATCTAAATCCTCCTAATTCTTCAAAGACCAGCTCAAGGCCCTCCCTGCGCTGTGCTGTGCAGCCGGCTGACTGCTTCCCCAGTGGATCTGAGGCCACCCCTTCTTACCTGGATGGGCGGGTCTTTTAAATAGTTTGTCTCAGACCACCGCCTGGATCAGAGCACCTGAAGGAGTGCCTTACACTTCCTTTGGGAGGCAAACGGGGGGGTGGGGGGGGGCCTCCAGAGTCCCCACAGGAGGCGAGGCTTGCTCACCAGATGGAAGTTTTCTGGCAGGCCTGCGAAATGGCTGTAAAAGCACTCAGCCCATAGTGGGACCTCTGTGGCTTTGCTTTTCCTTTTGCCTTGGAGGACACTTGGAATCTCCCCTAAATAAGTAACAGGGGTGAGAGGGCCTCGCCTGAAAGGAAACTTGTTAAATCAAACTTCCTTAAAAAATGTTACTGCTCCTAACCTTGACTTGCCCATTAGGGGTCCTCCAAAGACCTTATTAGTATCATCCTCCAAGAATTTTTTATTACCTACCCAGAGAGAGCCTCTAAACAAATTAAGNCAGGGGCTAGGTGATGTCACAGGTTTCCTGTGATCAAGGATGATCACCGTCTTCAAGACTGACCATCTCCAGGTACTGCTGTTCTTTACATGGACTGTGTCACTGAGAGCCTATCAGGTGGTGGGTACTACTTTCCCATTACTTATGAGAACAATGGAACAGAGAGGTAGAGCAATCTGCCCATGGTTATGCAGCTGCTAAGTTATACAGCCAGGATTTGAACCCTAAGCAGTCTGACTTCAAAACTGGTAACTTGGCACCCTAGTCTGCTCGCTCCCCAGGCAGAGGACAACATTACACCACAAACATCAACCAGGGGCTAGCTATTCCTGCGAACACATACCCCTGTCACGAGGGATGTGGCACGCAGAGATGGAGTATTTACAGTAGTGGTGATTCAACTCCCCCCACCAGCCCCTGCCTCTTAGTGTGCACATTTGGACATAAGATCAAAAGACACGTTTTGAAGGCCCCAAATTAGGCTATTATTCTTACTAGCCAGTGCACCTGCAATTGGTCCATAAAACTGCTCAGAAAAAAAAACAACAAAAAAAACCTGGCAGCTTTACCCAAGTAAATACGGAAATCCTCATAATAACTGTACAAAGGTGGAAGGGTCAGGTCCTCATCCCCATTTTAGAAATGAGGAAATGGAGGAACAGAGGTGAAATGACTTGCCCAAATTCGCAGAGCTGGCTGGGGTTGCAGCCAAGACCAGAGCCGCGTCTGCCCGCACACACAGGGCTCTTTCTGCTCTGCTTCAGAGGACGGGCCACGAGACTGACTTTTAAGGAAAGTCATCTCAAACTGGGGTCACTCCCCGGGGACAGAGAGTATGGGATGTGCGCAGTGCCTGCTGGCCCAGGTTAGGCAGTGCTGTGGGGAGGTTCCAGAGGGTAATTAAGATTTCAAAATGCCGTTTCAGGTTAGATCACTCGGGACCTACTCCATCCTGTGGCATAACTAATAATAATGACTGCACATAATTTCAGATTAGCTCTAATGAGTAGGTGCTCAATAAATACTTGTGAGATGAATAAATGAATGATGTCCAACTACGCTTCTTACACGTGAGGATAAAAAGAAGGGCAAGGGCCTCACGATGACTGTATACCAGGTGCAGCCTGAAGAGCATCTTCTAAAACCTAACTCGCAAAGCTGATGTGAAAAGTCTGGGAGGCTCGGGAGAGGGAAAACTCCCTTGTTTGGAGGAAGGAGCAGAATAGGAACTTGAGCTTGGTGAGGAAAGTAGTTTTGGGGTGCAGAGCTTTGGAAGGTAGCAGGGTGTAAAGCACAAGAAGAGCTGAAGGAGTGGATTTCGGTGATTAGACCCAAGCACAGTAGTTAGTAGACAGAAGGTGTACAGGCCAAAGGGAAAAAAACCAGTAGTTCAGTCACAGGTCGCTCTCCAGGGTAGAATGCACTGCCCTCAATGTCCACTTGGTCTCTTATGTCTAGATTTGGCTGAACTCCACTGATCTGGACTGAGACTAGCCCTAGGCCATCCCTGGAGATCCCCAGGCCTTCCAGAGATTGGTAACCCCCTTAAGCATGTCCCAGGCTAAGCTGGAATCTCGAGGATCCTCTGGTCAGGGGGCTGCCTCGGGAAGCACTCCCCCTTCCTAAAAACCAGGGTAAGAGTTAGACCCAGGTTTGCTCAGAATGCACGGGCAGAAGGGCCACTTGACTTGCCACAGTCAGTCTCCAGCTCCCCTTAATAATTAGGTGGAGGAAATGATAATGTATGCAGCCAGCCAACACAATAGAGTGAGTTTCAAAAAGCTCCAGGAACCTGTTTTGCTAGAAAATGAACTTTACTATTGAACACCCTGACCAAGGGATACAGAATATACAGATTTTAGTATATATATTTTTAAATGTTCCACAGAACTGGTAACATTCCAGAAAAAGCATAGATCCAATTAAAAGGATACTTTTGCTTTGGGAGAAAACAGTCCAAGTTCTGGGGCAGAACTGTGGCTATAGCATTGTGTCCCTTTTTCATTACTACCAAATTTCAAGGAAGGAGAGTTGGGGGGGGGGCGGGCAAAGCTACCTCCTCAGACAATGCTCTCCCTTATCAGGGCAGACTGCTGTCTGGTTTCCTGTCTCGAGCTCTGGCATTACTGCTTTAGATGAGAACTGGGGTCTAAGAAAGGGACAGATCAGGCTTGAAAATGAGAATGCTTAAAAAGCACCACAATCCTCCTGCAATTCACTCTAAGATGAATTTCGACCAGAACATTACACATTAGCAAACCAGGTATCATTGGTTTTATGCCTCTAGGGAATTTTTTTTTGAACCTAGAACCAATAAATATGAAGCACTTCAGAAAAAAACCCAATTTCCAGTATAATATTCCTAGTATTTCAAGGATAAGGTTGAGTATACTTATTTTTTCTTAAACACAACTGGTGTGAAGAAAATAGAGTAAGAAATACCACCTAAGAAAGCTGTTCTTTATAGCAAAAATGTTGATTTGGAAATATTAAGAAGGCAAGCATCTAAAGGGGAGATGGAAATAAAATGGAATGAAATTAGGAATAATGATTTGCATGGTCAAGAAATAAAAAGATTATTCTCATTTTTTTCCTTTTGCAATTATAGTAACTATCAGACTGGTATAATTCTTCCAAATTGTTCAGCCTTAGCACTTTAAAGCTTGCAAGGGTTTTTTTTTCCTGATAAAATACATTAGACCGTAATCATGTCTATTAACTAACCACCTCCTTCTCCCCCCAAATGGGGAGGAAAGAATGAAGCTGGAGTAAGCCAAATAATAATTCTGTCGACCAAATCTAGTGGGATTGTTAATAGCTTTGGAGCTAAAATTGAAAAAGTTGCTTCAATTTGGGTTACTTACAGATTTGGCTGTAAAAGGCCTCTTATTCTACAAGTCAGCTTATTATTTCAAGTTTGCTTCTCCCAAAAGAGAAAGAGTAAATCCTATTGAAAGCTTCCAAAACTCCCCATCTTTTTTCAAGGAAGGTCGTTAGTAGCCTTCTAATTGATAGTAGCTTTCCTAATATCTTATTATAAATTTCCCTTTATACATAAAGAATGTATGTAGTGGCACGTGAAGTTAAAAACCAAAGTGCTACTCACATCAATTTGGGGGAGGATTTTGCTTTGCTGCCTTAGCAACTCTGAATTCATTCCATTAGAGAACACTGTAGATATTTCCTTCTGATTTTATAAGAAAATCCGAAAAGAAGTTTAAAAAGAAACTTGCAGGTTAGTGTTCTTATCCAACTATTTCTTTAAAACTTAGTTTCTGGAGAACCAACAGAAAAATTCAGCAGGTTTTGAAGAGTTAACTCAGAAATGTGTTCTCCCACAAATGACAGAATAGAGCCCCCCACCCCCAAAAGTGGGATTATGAGAAAGTTGGTGATGTACAACAATAAAAACAAGAGCGTTCTTCTGTTTTCAAAATATAAGATTAAATTTTTCCAAACTATCATTAAAATGAATTTCTAATTTCCAGTTCTCCCTTTCTCTGGGCTTTTTTATTCTTAAAACAGGCCAGAAATCAGATGTAGAATACATCTTTGTCCTCAGGAAAATTATCCTAGCGCTCACATCTTTGTCTTTAAAAGAATGATCCTGGGCTTTTCTCAATATATCTTGTGTGTTTTGTTTCAATACTTTTTCTAAAAGCCTGGTCTGCCAAGCCTGGTTCCACTCTCCATCCAGTGATGGCTCCTCTGCCTTGAGCTCCAGTGTTACTTGTGAACAAGATCAGCTAGGTCTTCTAAACTCTAAGGTGGTAATCCCCCCTCCAAAATTGACAGCTTCAGGGCAAAACGCCTATCTCCCAACAAACAGCCTACCCACCTCAAAGCAAGAAATGAAAAGCAAATAAATGCAACCTCCTTTAGATTTCTAGCCCATCTGTGCACAAACGTCTCAAGATCGCAGTCTGGTCAAGATAAATTTAAAAAGGTACAAGTATTTATTCACTCATAGAAACACACTGGAGCAAAGGGTATATGTAAAAAGGTTAACTGACTCCTCATTATGACATAACACAGGCATCTTAAGCAATCATAAGTGTGTAGAGACATGATAACTCCCTGGGTGGGGATCAGGAGTTTAGGGGCAGGGACCATGGCCTGGTCTGGGCTACTGATCTACCAGAAAACAGCCTGAAACAGGAAAGAGCACACATATGCCACTTGGAATGTATGACGCAAACCCCAGCCTTGAAACAAAGAACAGGAAACAGCTCTGCTGGCTGTACTGGAGAGCAAGCACAGAGAAACATTTAGCCGGCCCTCCCTGACCCTATATTCATGAGCAGCTGGAGTTTTTTAAGACAACAGGGGGGTGGAGGTGTTTGTTCTATGGGTGTGAATAATAACACCAGCTTTATACAGGGGACCTGCCCTATTTACAAATAGGAGCTTCCACATACAGTAAACATCATAAGTGAACATGTGATTTTATCATATTCAGGCAGCAGAGACCTTCCTAATTAACACCAGCCTCCCTTCCCATTTCTTTTGTCTCTTTCTCCCCCATCCCAATGGCTGGTCCCTAGCCATGATCAAATGCTGGGGTAGGGTAATGATTACTGTTTAGCCTCAGCATCCCGAGGAAAATGAAGAGAGCACTATTAAAGAATTTAGATGACAACTGGGTTATCCCACATCCCTGAAAACTGAACCAGTTTTAAGTGTCCCTTATCTACAGAACTAAATTCCTAGACACAGCGTGGGATATCTAGAGTCACCCCAAAAGTGTTTCATTTAACCCCAAAGTGTTACACAATCTCTACAACAGAGTATCGATTTTTATAAGATATCCTAAAATGTCTATTTTCCTTTAGGTATATTTAAGATAGTAAAATCCATTCATAGTCTTTCCCCAATTATTAGGTCTATTTTGTTAGTTAGCCAGGGCTGTTCAACTCAGGTTTCCATTATCAGAGATTTAAGAATCTGTGTGTAGACAAAACTAGAGTTAAAAAAAAAAAAAAAAAAAAAAAAGGCATCACTGTGCCCATAGCAACCAGAAGACTGGGTTTTAATTTAGAAACTTTGCAGTGAAAAAACAATAGCATGTTTTATATCTGACAAGATTTTGTGGTCTTACCAGCTACCACTCTTTGTTATTCACACTAAGATTTTTATACTTGCATTCTCCTTCATGAACACCAACTGTTCCTTAAAGTCTATCTTTACTGAACTCACAATAGTACACTAGGCTTTTTCTTCTAATACTTCTGCTGCAGACCCCACTGACTGTAGAAATTGAGATATCAGTTTCTCTAGGGAGTTTAATCAAACATCTCATTTCACGTTTCTGTTACCAGGCTAAGGTCAACTAACACACTCCATGATTCAAGCCAGAAGAAACTCATTGGTCCACTCTGTTTAAAAAACAGTAATCTGCAAAATTTTGGAGGTGTTAACGTTCTCAGATTGTTTTTCCTCTAGAAGCAAGTCTTCCCTCTGGTTAGGCGGATTATCATTCAGAAGGATTTCTTACAAAAATGCTGCGCAAATTCAAACTGAAAGCACTGAAAATTTAAAAAGAAAAAAGGTAGAAAAATGCTCAGTGGAAAAACCTATAATGAACAACTGACCTGTTCCCCTGCTAGATTTTGCCTAATAATTAGATACTAAATGTAAATGAAGTCAGAATACCATTAACATACTTCTCCCCAAATACCAGACTCTCGTGAGAATATAATCAATATATTTAAAGTATCTTAGGTGATAGTAGTGAAAAAATACATTCTGAGCTAGTAAAAAATCTAGTGTAAAACGTTTATTTTAGTGAAATACAAGAAGGTGTGCAATTTCCAATTTCCGTTTAACCTGACTTATTAAAAATAAGTCCAGTTTACATGTTCTCCATCTATTATTACTGTGTATTGCTGTAAAATTTAAAGCAGAAGGTCCTCCCGGATATCTGCCAAAGAAGCGGCTATGACAATTCCAAGTATTATCTGCCATCTCCAAGAAAGCCACTCTGAAATGTTAAGCGAATCCCAAGGGTCCAGGTCCAGGGATCAGCCTCGGTCCCCACACAGCTCGAGTCCCTAACGCTGCAGGCAGTTGCCTAAGGCGCTCTCCGCCTCCAGCCTCGCTGCAATCCTCGCTCCAGGCACTGCGGCAGGTTCCCTCCGTGCCCCCGAGGAGGACTCTCGAAACGCGGCCAGCTCCTTTTCTCCTGCCCCCGAGGATCCAGACGCCCGGGCAGCTCCCGGGCTCCAGGACCGAGAATGGGATGCTGCCTTCAGTGCCCACGGCCCCAAGTTTCTTCCCAGAGGGCCCTGGAGGCTGCTCCAAGTTTTGCTCCGNCCTCGTCGTCTGCCCCCCGGAGGGGCGGCCCTGGTGGCATCCCCCTCCCCCCAGGACTTCTTTGAAGGCCCGGAGACCCCTCAGGCAAACTTCCCACGGGCCGGGCCCGCCACTGGAGCGAAAAGGCAACCGGTAGCAGCGGCGTTTGCTCAGCCAGGCCTGCGTGAAAACTTGGCAAACTTCGGTCCGGATCCTCCCGCCCGGAGGGACAACTCGGGGCCAGCCGAGGGCTCGGCCCGGCGACCTTTGCATTTCGCGTTGCTTCCCTGGGACCCAGCGCGAGCAGCGAGCTCGGTGCGCGGCGGCGGAAGTGCTCCTTGCTGTCCCAGCCGGGCCCCTGGGAGGGAGCAGCGTAGTCCCCGAGTTTAATGCTTTTTGAATTTCTTTTAAACAGTATTAATGTAATAAAGAATGCAATAAAAAGAACAAAGGACAAATTGGTTCAATTGTTTTAGTCCTGTGTAGTGTTTAAAAACGCCCTGCTTCAGTGTATGGCTTGTTATTGCTTCAAGATGTTTTAAAGGCCCTTTAAGTTCACCATTCTCGCTTTGATGCTCCATCCGGGCATGGTACTACTTAAAACGTAGAGATACAGTATTTACCGAGCCCCTTCATGCAGCTACGCAGTGTTATAAAATTAATACCGGGTAACCTCAAGTAGTGAAATTGCGTGTTATAAGAAATGCACATAAGAGACCACGTGGAGACGCCCAGAACTGACACTGGTTCGTGTGCCGTCCTGCTGTCCTATACGTTTAATTATTTTATTTTATTTTTTATTTATTTTCATATTTTTTGAGAGAGCAAGCCCGCGCCCACGCGTGAGTGGGCGAAGGGCAGAGCAAGAGGGAGAGAGAATCCGAAGTAGGCTTCCCTGCTGTTACCTTGGCGAGCCTGAGGTTGGGCTCCACGTCACCAACCATGAGATCATGACCTGAGAGCGGAAGAAAATCAAGAGCCCTACACTTAACCGACTGAGCCACCCAGGTGCCTCAAGATTAAGATTTACATGTAAAAGAATGAGGAGGGTTTTTTAAAACTAAATAATGGACAAATGCAAGAAAGTAAGTTGGGTTCATGTCCATTACCAGTTGCAATTTATTGATGGCTGACATCATTACATGTTTGATTGGATGGCTTAGGTTTGTATTGGCTGGAAAACCGTATTAGTGATGACCCGCGAAATCACTTTGTATTTTGGTGTCTGGCTCATAGCAGGGGCTCAGAAAACACAGGCTTTGCTCAAAGGACAGAGTGGTAAAAACCTGAAGCACATTAACCGTGCTGTTCATGTGGGTGTGGACCCAAAGGAGAAGAGTGAACTAGGTCTGAGAGACGTGTGATCCAAGATAAGTAGGGAGGGGCTTCGAGATGGAAGGTGGGGGAGGGAGAAAAGTCATAAAAAAAAGTTCTGTTAATGAACACACTGTGTTCAATGCCCTGTGAGAGACAGCTGCAACACAACTTGCACAAAAATGAAGGATCTAGTGAAGGAGATTGCCATCGGTCCAGGTATTGCCTGAAGTCATCCTTGACTCCTCCCTTTAGCTGGTCAGAGCCCTGTCATTCACTTAATCCTGGACCTCCTCAGTCACTGCCCACTCCGGGACCACCACTCTGATCCAGCCTATTGCCTCTGTGTCTTGGTGGTCATCCTATTCGTAGTGGGACTGAAGTGTGGGGAAGAGAGTGGAGCAAAAGAATAAGAATGCTTTTTCTAAAACGCAAACCTAAACGTGTAGATCTCTTCCTTACATTCCCTCCGGATAAAGTCCAAGAGTTTACTACTCGTGCTGACCTGGCCTCCAACTATCTTTATAAACTCATCTCTTCCGGTTATTCCCCACCCCCCTCTTCCCTCCAGCAACACTGAACTTTTTCCCCTTTTTTCCTCTCCAACTCACTCTCCCCACCTCTGGCCCTTTGCACATGCTAATTTTTCTAGGTAGGCTAACTTTCTTTCTCTCTCCCCTAACTCCTGGCCTCCATTTATTTGTCTACATTCTATCCATCCTTTAATTATTGACTTAAATGACATTTTCAACAAAAAATATATTCTCTTACCACCGTCCCTCACTCCACCTTTGGATGAGTGGAGGTGCTCCTCCCTTCTTGGTGCTCTGATAGCACCCATGCTTCACTTCTTGTAACACTTTCTTATACTTAGTTATTTAACTGTCTTTCCAATGGCACTGAAATAGAAATTCTGTGAGGTCATGGACATTGTCTTTTTGGCAAAATTGTATCTATGTGGCCCACCTGTTCAATGAATATTTGTAAAATGAATAAATGTCAGCTATGAATTAGGAAGAAGTCATTCAGAACTAAAGAGTTGAGAGAAGAGTGGCGGGCTTCAGGGTGGTAGTGGCCATGAACTGTCCCCTTGAGATAGTGAAGAGGAGGGAGGAGAGAGTTTCCCTCCCTGAATGCCTTTGAGCAGTAGAGCGAGATGGTAAAAGTGGTGCCTAGATCTTCTTTTTATCCTTAACATTAGCACAATGCCTGCACAGCCTCAGGTGTTCAAAACATTCCTGCATCAACGAAATATCTCAAGCGTGGTCCTGTGGTAGCTGTGTCACACTTGTCCGTTGGTTTAGGTTTGGGGCAGCACATGCTGAGGGAAGGACACCCCTCCCTGGCCCCAGCCTCATTGCCCCCCACCAGTCACTGCAGCCCCAATCTCCCTTGCCAGTGACTGGCTGGAGAGTAGATGTATGACCTAGTTCTGGCCAGGAAGACATGAAGGGAGGTGTGCTGGCGCTTATTTTTCATTCTGATTAAAGAAAACTCTTGCAAGGATAAACCCCCACACCTGCTTTGGGAGTTATGTGAGGTTATGATTCTTGAAGCTATGGTAGTTATCTTGTAAGCATGAGAGGAAATCAAGGCTTCACATTTCCACACGGATAACTCATTTTTCATCATTAGTTTTCAGCTCAAATATTACACCTTCAGAGATGACTTCCTTGGCCACACAACCTAAAATATCCCTCCCTTTCCCAATCTCTCTCTAGTGGTTCTTGTTCATTTTTATCTTTTTGGTGCCTTTCCTTCCCCATTAGAACGTAGGCTCTAGGAGAGCAGGGACATTGTATTGTTTGCTTCTATTTCCCAAGCTCCTATGACAGTGTCTGGTAAATAGAAGGTGTCCCCAAAGTACTTGTTGATTCGGGGCCGACGGCTACATAGCAACGTGTAGCAACGGGTTCAGAGCTTGGCGGACCCCAGCCACTGGAAACCTCAGTTCTGTTTCAGGAGGTCTCTTTCCACTCCTCACGGACATATTCTTGAGGTTCCGTCTCCTTCTCCCACTCTCTTTCCGAGCTTTCCCATTCTTTCCCCCAGGAAAGTTTTTCCTTTTCCTTTGACAAAGTTATGAAGACAGGAAAGTGTCATGTGCTTAAGAAATGATGAGCAACATAGACACATCTACATTAAAGGATAACAAAACCATACAATTTTTTTCTTTTTTCTTTTTGGCCCTGCTAGCTTTATTGAGATATTATTGGCCTATAACATATGGAAGTTTAAGGCGTACAACATGATGGTCAGATACACATATATGTTGCAAATGATTACGACAATAAGATTAGTGAATATTTCCATCCCCTCCCATAATTAGTATTGTGTGTGTGTGTGTGTGTATGTGTGGTGACAGCATATAAAACTATCCTCTTAACAGCTCTCAAGTATCTAATACAAAATTGCTAATTATACTCACCATGCTGTACATCAGATCCCCAGACCTTATTCATCTTGTAGCTGGGAGTTTGTACCCTTTGACCAATGTCTCCCCATTTCCCCCCAACCCCTGGAAACCACCATTCTACTGCCTGTTTCTATGAGTTTGACTTTTTTAGATTTCACGTGTGACATCATACAATATTTGTCTATCTCTGTCTGACTAATTTCACTTAGCCTGTTGCCCTCAGGGTCTATGCATGTTATTGCTAAAGGTAGGATTTCTTTTTTTTTTTTTTACCTTAAATGTTTATTTTTGAGACACACACACGCGCACACACACACACACACACACACACAGAGGGAGCTGATGAGAGGCAGAGAGAGAGGGAGACAACAGAATCTGAAGCAGGCTCCAGGCTCCATGGGCTGTCAGCACAGAGCCCAACTCAGGGCCGAACCCATAAACTGCGAGATCCTGACTGGAGCCACAGTCGGACACTTAACTGACGGAGCCACCCAGGCGCCCCAAGGATTTCCTTCTTTCTTTAAAAACTTTTTTTTTCTAGGAGAGAGAGGGAGAGCGAGAGCGTGAGCAGGGGAGGGTCAGAGAGAGAGGGAGTCACAGACTGAAACAGGCTCCAGGCTCTGAGCTGGCAGTCAGCACAGAGCCCGATGTGGGGCTCGAACCCACAAACCGCGAGGTTATGACCTAAGCAAAAGTCGGACGCTTAACCGACTAAGCCACCCAGGTGCCCCAGATTTCCTTCTTTCTTAATGGCTGGAAAATGAGTGCTGGAAAATGTAGTCACATTTTCTTTTCCCATTCATCCATCACTGGACACTTTGGTTGTTTTAATATCTTGGCTATTGTAAATAATGCTGCAATGAAGAGGGGAGTACAGATATCTCTTTGAGATAGTGACTTCATTTCCTTTGGATACACACCTAGAAGTGGGATTGCTGGATCATATGGTAGTTCTATTGTAAAGTTTTTGAGGAACCATGATACTGTTTTCTGTAGCAGTTATAGCAATTTATATTCCCATTGATAGTGTGGAGGGTTCCCTTTTCTTCACACCCTCACCAATACTTCTTGTCTTTTGTCTTTTTTATAATAGCCATTCTGATAGGGGTGAGGTGACATCTTATGAAGATTTTGATTTGCATTTCCCTCATGATTAGTGATGCTGAGCATCTTTTCACATACCTCTTGGCCATTTGGATGTCTTCTTTCGAAAAGTGTTTATTCGAGTCAAGTCCTTTGCCCATTTTTCTAAATTTATTCATTTTGAGGGGGGAGGGGTTGAGGAAGTAGGAGAGAGAGAGAAAGAGAGAGAGAGAGAGAGAGTGAGCAATGGGGAGAGAATCCAAAGCAGGCTCTGAGCTGTCGGCATGGAGCCCAATGTGGGGCTCCATCTCATGAACCGGGGAGATCATGACCTGAGCAGAAACCAAGAGTCAGACGCTAAACCAACTGAGCTCCCAGGTGACTCTGCCCGTTTTTAAAAAATTGGATGGTTTGTTTGTTTATTTTATTATTGAGTTATATGAGTTTCTAATACATTTTGGATATTAACCCCTCATGAATAGATGGTTTGCAAATATTTTCTCCCATTTTGTATATTGCCTCTTCATTTTGCTGATTGTTTCTTTTGCTGAGAAGAAGCTTTCTAGTTTGATGCAGTTCCATGTGTTGATTTTTACCTTTGTTGCTTGTGCTTTTGGTGTCACATCCAAAAAATTGTTGCCATGACTAAGATCAAGGAGCTTTTCTCCAGTATTTTCTTTTACCAGTTTACCAGTTTCTAGTCTTACATTTAAGTGTTTTTTTGTTTGTTTGTTAAATGTTTGTTTATTTTTGAGAGAGAGAGGCAGAGAGTGAGGGCCAGGGGCAGAGAGGGAGGGAGACAGAGGATCCCAAGCAGGCTCTTCACCTACAGCAGGGCACATCGGGGCTCCAACTGGCAAACCCTAGATCATGATATGAGCCAAAGTCAGATGCTTAACTAACAGCCACCCAGGCATCCCTACATTTAAGTTTATGATCCATTTCAAGTTAAGTTTTATGAGAGGTGCTAAGATAGGGGTTCAATTTCATTCTTTTGCATGTGAATATCCAGCTTTCCTAACATTGCTTTTCTTAAAGAGACTCTTCTTTCCCCACTGACTATCATGGCTCCTTTGTCAAATATCAGTTGACCATATATGTGTGGGTTTATTTCTGGGCTTTCATTTCTGTTCTACTGCTTTGTGCGTCTCTTTCATTCCAGAACCATACTATTTTGATTACTATAACTTTGTAAGATAGTTGGAAATCACGAATTGTGATGCCTCTAACTTTGTTCTTTCTCAGGATTGCAAAACGATATGTTTTGAAATAAAATTAGAAATGCTAGACTAAGGGTCATCCATCTCAAAAGCATTACAAAGGGTCCAGAGACTTTCTTTGGCTTCTCTACAAGTTCCACCAATATTATCTATCCATTGATCCATCAATCCATCCATTCATTCAATTTCAGTTTGCCAGGAAGTATTGAGGTGGACTCAGGTGACTAGGAGTTATAATAAATATGAAACTGGCTGTATGATCTCCTCCCTCACCCCCAACTCCTCATCCCTCCAGGAGTTCTCAGCATTTCTAGTACAGGTGGGCAATTGGAATTGTCCTGCATTATGTTTGGCAGGACAATGCAATTGAAAGACAGTGGTATGAAAATAGTTGAAATGTTGGATCTTGGGATCTAAGTTGAAGAGCAAAACAGAAGAGGACTCTAGAGAGATAGCCAAAGGATAAGTGAACTGGGCATTTCAAATAGGTTGAAGAGAGGGTGTATGGGGAATAACATGGTGAATGACCTGAAAGGTTAGGAGGTAAGCAGGAAGTGGGGACATGTGGCCCTAACATTTAAAAGTGGCACAGTACCAGAGATGGTATGGCTCAGGGTATATCCTCGGGAAGGGAGACAAGAGAGGGTGGTGAGATCAAGGGAAAGAATGACTGGGGTACTGAGCAGGTTCATGAAGCCTGAAATTACTCAGAATTATGGCCAGACACAGGGTCAAGAGTAAGACCTCGGCCCTCAGGCCATGTCTTCATTCCGTGAGAAAAGGACTTTAAGAAACTGGTGAATGATAGCAATCAAGAGAGAATGATTACATACAGGTTCTTTTTTCTATTGTTAAATTTGCTTTCCTTCAATCATTATTATTCTGAGTTAAAAATAATCATTTATATTGGATCATTTATTGGTTATTTTACTAGTAAAATATGTCAATAGTTTCATTTTTTTACTTTTTATTGCAAATATACTATTCCTGCTTCATTGAGAGTTCAAATCCCCCTTTGGGAGGTTGTCAGGGATTTTAAATATTATTTATTACATTATTTCAAAGGAAAATGAATTGTAATTTCCAAATCAATGACCTACACGTATAAAGATGTGGAATGTAATTTCTTTCTTTTTTTAAGTTTATTTAAGTATTATTTGAGAGAGAGGGAGTGTGTGCACACATGAGCTGGAAGAGGGGGGAGAGAGAGAGGGAGAGAGAGAATCCCAAGTAGGCTCTGCGTTGTCAACACAGAGACCAACGTGGGGCTTGATCTCATGAACCATGAGATCATGACTTGAGCCAAAGTCAGGAGTCAGACTCTTAACCGACTGAGCCACCCAGGCGCCCCAAATGTAACTTATTTCCAAGTTGGGGACTACCTAGATTTCTCCTTGTTGGGAGGCAGAGTAAGTAACGAATGGGGGACCCACAAAGTAACATAAACTACTTGCCATTTTTCAGCTGGTTTTGGAATGAGCCTGGCTCTTTATGTTTCCAACCCTCTCCTCTCGGGGGAAAAATTCTTGGCATTTAAGTCCTGGATTTAAGTTAGTTCAGTAAGTACGGGCTAAACATTTACTATACGTCTGATTGGGTGCAGGAGTAGCCAAGCTAGCAAAGAGAGGGCGTGTGAGTTACGTTCTAGGGAAGTGGCCTCACCACCTTCCTTTTTCTGTTCATTCCAAGTCTGTTGCATGTCTACACCCCAAACCCCAAAGACTGAAGCGCTTCCCTCGTGTCAAAGCACGGTTACACAGATTTCGCTAGAATTTGCCCACGGAGGAAGACTTCACCCTTTCATTCCTTAGCCTTTCAAGCCGGCAAGCCAGTCCACCCTTACCAATGAATGCTTTAGAAGTTTTGCTGATATGTTGTGGGGAGAAGTCAGCATATGGTAGGAGCGTACAAACAGTAGAGAGTTCTTTATCACCCTTGTAATTCAAAAAAAGATTTGCTATCTGAAGACAATATTATAATCATAATAATGGTCCTATCAAAATGGTAGGGAGTACGGTGATATTTTTTCTTTGCCTTTCAATACTTTTCTGTTTTTTTTTTTTCTTTAATGAACATATATTTCTTCCATGATAAGAAAGAAGTGTGCTTTTGAAATGAGCTGAGAAAGAAATGTGCAAGTTGTATACGATTAAATGTGGGCCCTCAAGCACAATTAGCAGGAGGAGCTCTGGAAAGTGCCCTGGACCCAGAGGTGTGGTTCTGGGCTTGTGAATTTTGAAGGAAGGTGGGGTGAGAAGGGAGGAGCTCTTAGGAGGGGAGGGTAGTGGGAGAAGGCAAACAGCTCCTTTTATTGACTCTAACTTTTTTAACTGCTGCTTGAAGAGCTGGACCTGTGCAGGCTCTTGGAACTGGAATCCGTACTCAAAATAATATGTATTTACTTATAAAACCACCCCAAAGAGTAAAAGTTAAAAACAAAAATAAAAATAGAAAACCCAGCAAGCTGGACTGAGTAGAGCCCAAGTTCTTATTTCTCAAGAGATAGAAACATACTTCCTGGAGCACAAGGTCCACTCACCCTCTCGCCATGGTCTTTGCCAGGACCTGTTGATTCAGCGGGAAAGAGAAGTGTCAGCCGTTGTACTGGATGTGAATATGTGGGAGGCTGTCTTCAGCTTCTCGAAGCACCATCATCACAGGGGACACTGTGTCCTTTCAGCTATTGGGGTTCTAGCTCCTCTCAGATTTCTTTCTAAGCTACATTTGTTTGTCTGTTATTGTTCTTAAAGTTTTCTGGGTAACTATAAGCAACAGACCTTGTTAGTTCCTCTTGAGATTGCCCACTACTCCCCACCCTTATTTCTCACGTCCCAGCATCCTGTTTGTCTCCCTGACTCTGTCCCCCGCCCCATCCCCACCCCCTCTCAGCTTCTAGCCATGTTTTTCTTCCCTCAGTCAGTTAATTTTAAATTTCTATTTTTATGTGTTCTTATACCAAAGGACGTATGCCATATATTGCATTTTTATCCATTGATTTGTGCTTTCTTCTATTGCAAATACCTTTAAAGTGTGTGTCATGTGCATTCCAGTGTGTGCCTCCCCTACCTTGTCTTGAAGACCCTGTATTTCCAGGAAATTTGAAAGAGTAGAGCGGGTACAAGAAAATATGGGCAGCTTTGAATTTATGTACAGGACTTTTTCTGGTGATCTTTGCCTATTGAAAATTATTTTGTTATGATAGGAAGAAAAATCTACAATGTATATCGTGTTTATACTTACACCAGTATAATCTTTAGCTCATTTAATTTTAAAGAACACTTTGGCCTGTCAATAATTCTATATGAACTATTTAGACTTGCATTTCAGTTTTGCTCAGTATTGTTGCAAATGGCCTATTGGCTGTTAAACACTTTGGAATCCAGCACCTAAGTCTTACAGGTTTGGAGAAGCATTAAAGAAATGTTTAGAATAGCACCATAAAAAAGTCTTCAGTACCACTGAGTATATAGTTCTGCCTAGTCGTAGTATCTTCACAGGAGAGAACATTCGTTTTTTTAAAAAAGGAGGAAAACACTTTCCAACTGATTGAATTCAACTTTTGCTCCACACTAATTTATCTAATCCATTTCCTTTTCTGTACTGAACATAAGAAAAACAGAGACTCAAAAGAATCAGAAACTGGTGATGGTATATTCCTTAACTCCTTTCTCCTAATACTTTGTAGATGTCTGAAAAGTTAAGATCACCCCAGATTCACACACAATTCTTCTCCTTTCCGTGTTTGCTTATTTGGCCAATTTCTCAACTACAATTTGCTTTCTTTTACTTAATGCTAAGAAGATGAGGTCATCTTTTTTTTTTTTTAAGTTTATTTTGAGAGAGAGAGAAAGAGAGTGCACAAGTGGGGTAGGGGGAGAGAGAGAGGGAGAGAGAATTCCAAGTCTGATGCAAAGCTCAAACCTACTAACAGTGAGATAATGATCCAAGCTGAAATCGAGAGTTGGACGCTCAACCAACTGAGTCACCCAGGTGCCCCAGAGGATGAGGGCATCGTGAAGAAGATCCCAAGAAGATTCAAGAGGAGACAGGAATGTTCTTTTAAAAAAATGTTTTTTTACATTTTTATTTTAGAGAAAGAGCAAGAGGGGCACCGGGAGAAAGAGAGAGAATCCTAAGCAGCTCCACACTCAGTGTGGAACCCAATGCAGGGCTCGATCCCACAACCCTGGGATCATGACCTGAGCCAAATCAAGAGTTGGATACCCAACCAACTGAGCCACCCAGGAGTGCTGACAGGGAAGGTCTTGATGAGGATTTATTACCATGTCCTATGAGAGATGATTCTGGTAGAATCTCTGTATGCTTCCCAGCCCTCCCCTCAAATATCTCAAGGTGTTCCCTGTTCTGTTGCCTTTGAAAGTACTTTGTCAAAAGTCTGGTCCTCAGGACTTTGAAGTAGCAAATGAGTTGTGCCATTTGGATGATAACATTTGTCATGCTTCTTAATGCATTTCTTTTTACTTCTGTACTTCAAGCAAAAGTACACTTATACCCTTAAAAAAAAAATCCCAGATTTAATCTAAACCATTTGGTACAGATGACCTGACGAAGGTGCATTGCCTAATTCAGACACAGTGATTGCTATGTCTGATGCCCTCCCTAATAACACTGTTGATTATGTTATTTCAAGTCTAGATAACAGTCTTCCTGTTCCATGGTCTTTAAAAACTAGGGAAGGAAAGCAAACTTTGTTTAGCTTATTTTAAAGAAAACTTGTATTGTATTATTAGGCTTTTTTTTTTAAAAGGAGTATAATTAAAATGTTCCTTTTGAATCTAATAAATAAATATTCCAAAAAAAGTTTAAAAAATTGTTTTTAGACTTTGGAATTACCACTCCTGCCTTCAAATTCCCTTTGCAATTTATATTTCTAGTAAGCTTGAATTCCAGTAGTTGTTAAGTAGTTTTCACAGCTCCTGATATACCCTTTATACTTACCATACAGTTCTATATTATTCCAACAACTAATTTCCTTGACAATGTAAATGACTTTTTTTCTTATTAGAACTTATTTGTCTATATAAGAATGCCTATACTCTGATTTATACAGTATTAATTTGAATTTTATATTTTATACCTTATTACATATTACTTGCTTTAGTATCTTTGAGTTATCTTCCTGAAAATATAAGCTTTGCTAAGATAGTATTTGGCATTAAGCCTAATTTTTCAGGGAAAATATTATAATTAAATATTATATTTAAAATATTGTAATTAAAATTTCCATTCAAAATGCCCTCTTTAGATTACTTAAAAATGGAGAGAAAGTTAGACAGGGGATTAAATAAGGAATGGTTATGAAAGTATCTAAGATGATGACATCCATGCTTATCTGTGAGATTAGGACCCTCTTCCAATGATCTGTATTTACCATTATTGCCTGAATCCAATAGGATATTTAAAGGTCATATGAAGATGAGACCATGTGATCAGAAAGCAGCTTGAGGAATATCACACTCATTTTTCCTAAAGGCTTTGCCTTAAATCAAGAGAAAAGACTTCCTTATACTGGCTCATGTTTTGTATCAAGGGAATCCGAAAAATCACTGACATTAAACAACAACAATGACAGCAACAACAAGTAATTAATTCTGTACAGTATTGCTTTTCCCTGGGATGACACAAGCACACTCGAGCTGTTTGCCAAAGCCCACAGTGGCAGAGATCTAACAAATTTCCACATCCTGCTGCTGATTTGGTTTTCTGAGGTAGGTGGCTATTCAAATGAAAAACATCCAGAAGAAAGAATAGTAAGAATCCTTGGAAAAGAGACTCCCAGCATGAATTAAATAGGCATTATTAAAAAATAGGATGTTTATTATAAAGATTGATTTCAGTGAAGATGCTATACTTTTTGGGGGTCCAGTTACCACTACTATGTCATTACCATTCTCTATTTCCCACTTGCGGTGGACTTGTGCCCAAGTTGTTAGAAGAGATTTGGATTTGCCAGTGCCTTCTCTGGCTCCTCATAGTGTCAGGGCTGTCGTTGGGTGCGACTGCTGATATGCTGTCTTCTAGCGATTTTATTAAAAGTGTATTTACAATATTTGCCAGACCCCTACTTACATAGGGGCAGAATTAAGTATTTTTCAAGGTTCCTGTCCTCACAAACTTCAGTCTGAAATGGAAACCAGAGGCAGTACTTTACACAAAGATCGCAATTGGAATGAGGAAGTTAAGTGATATATTTTTTAATTAAAAATATTTTTTTAATGTTTACTTATTTTTGAGAGACAGAGAGAGACAGAACATGAGTGGGGGAAGGGCAGAGAGAGAGGGAGACACGGAATACAAAACATGCTCCAGGCTCTGAGCTGCCAGCACAGAACCTGATGTGGGGCTTGAACCCACAAATCACGAGATCATGACCTGAGCCGAAGTCGGACACTCAACCTACTGAGCCACCCAGGCGCCCTGATTTTGCCCTTTCCAATTAAGGTGTTTGTCAAGTGTGATTTACTCTTTAAAGTTTTACAACGCCTACGTAAATACATTTATGTAACTACTTTTTTTCTCAAATGATACCTGCATTTGATGTTTGGAAACTTAAATAATTCAGTCTTAAAAATATTTGTTGTATATCTCATGCCAAGCACAGGACTGAGCATTTATGTAATGTTTCAACAACTATTTCATAGGGGTACTGGGGCCACAACATAGAACATGAGAAGAATGTCTGACCTCAAGGGGCTTTGGTTCTAGTGGTGTATTAGCTTGCTTGGACAGCCACAGATGGTTTTAAACAACAGAAATTTATTTTCCCACAGATATAGACACTAGAAATCTGAGGTCAAGGGGTCAGCCAAGCTGGTCCCTCATTAGGGCCGCAAGGAAAGGACATTTTCCAGGCCCCTCTCCTTGGCCTGTGGGTGGCCGTCTTCCTGTGTCTCCACCTCATCTTCCCTCTATACTAATCTGAATCCAAATTTCCTCTTCTTTTTTAAAATTTTTATTTATTTATTATTTTGAGAGAGAGCATGCACATGCAAGTGGGGGGCGGGCAGAGAGAGAGAGGGAGAGAGAGAATCTCAAGCAGGCTCCGTACTGTCAGTATGGAGCCTGACGCGGGACTTGAACTCACGAACTGTGAGATCATGACCTCAGCTGAAGTCGACACTTAACCGAATGGGCCCCCCAGGTGCCTCCAAATTTCCTCTTCTTATAGTGACACGAGTCATATTGGATTAGGGCCCACCCTCATTTTAACTTTGTAGAGACCCTATCTGCAAATATGGTCACATTCTGAGTTACTGGGGATTAGGACTTAACATAATGCATTTTGTAAAGGACACAATTCAGCCCATAACAAGTGGGTGTTGATGACAAAGTAGTGAATAAAGTCTAGAACTTGGGGAATCCTGGTTGCTGCGTGCCAGGCCCTGCACCAGGCACGTGCATGTGCAACATTGCATTTAGTGCTGTAACCAGCCCATGAGGTCAGTATTGTTATCCAAACTTTGCAACGAGGAAGCTGAGGGCAGACCTCATTAGTTCCTAGGGGAGTTTGATTTAGTGGGACTGTGCTTAATGTTTCAGTGGTCAAAGCCTTAGAATGAAAATTGAGCCATGCCTGCATGTGTAGGGTATATGCTGGTGGTTAATTCAGATTCAGAACCAATTTCTGAATGCTAATGTAGAGAGGGAACTTTTTGTTTTTTAAATGCGTTAGGTTCTAAGGAAAAAAAAAACAAAGATAAAAGTAATCTTTGATCATTATCTTTTTCTCTCTATAAATAATCCAATACATTATTTTATAATTACCTTACTATGTATAACACATTATTATAAATAACCATACTTATTTATAATAAATATACAACTGTCTATGAAATAAATCCTACATTTTTTTTATAGCACTGATCACTTCCTTTGGATTGGCTAGATTCAAATAAAGTTCCAGATTACTTCTGACCTGTACCTTTTGATTCATCTCCAGACTAGGAAGTGCCTTGGTCCTTCTCCTATGGAAGGCATCCTTCTCATATTACCTGCTTGGTCTGTTTCAGTCATTGTGTCCCTCTGGCAGACAGATTGAGATTCAGCACACTTTTATGGAAGACCTATTGTTATGTGGCAGCCCACTGCATGGAAATCCATCCATTTCATACATATGGAAAACCAAAAGATATTATGGTGTTTTTTTATTGAGCATCAATTTTATTCAATTATTCTATGGGAAAAAAGTACTTAACTTTCTTTCTTTTTTTTTTTTTTTTACATAAGGTAACCAGTGGATAGCTTAAAACATAATTTAAATGTTGAAACAATGTAAGTATATGCTATAGTATAAAACGCAAAATTTATATGAACTTTCAAGATAAATCCCATTTTAAAGAAGTAGCTTTTGTTTTGAAGAGTGCCTTTAGTTCAACAGAGATGTGAAACTGCCCTTCTCCTTCAGACGGCCCCACTTGGGGAGGCATCTCGGGAGAAAACCTTTGAAAAGTTCTGAACGTTTTCTTCATTCAACCTTCATAACAACCATGTGAGTATGTTTTCCTCATTTAAGAGTCCAGAAAACAGAAGTTTGGATAAATTATCTTGCCCTAGTTAACACAGCAAGTAAATAGCGGAGGCAGGTGTTAAATTCAGTCTTTCTGACTCCAATTCCGGGGTATTTTATATTGCACTACACCCACTCCTTGGATGAATAGGCTTCAGTCCTCCGGAGGTTGCATCGGCCTCACAGTTCTGCATTTACACATGTTCCAAACTCATTGACTCATGGATTCATGCACTTATTTGTGCATTTAATCAGTAAACATTTATTGAGAACTTGCTATGTGCCAGGCTTTATACTGGGTCCTGAGGACACAATGGTTAGCAGTAAAGGCATAACATCTAGTCCTTTCCCTCGTGGAGCCTACAAATGTTAAACAAATACCAAAAAAAACACATGTTTACAAACTTGATCAGTATTATAAAGCAAAAACATAGGGTGCCATGAGAGGAAAAAAACCCAACAGGTGAGTTAATTTAGATTAGTGATCAGAGAAGGTCTCTTTAAGGAAGTGACCTTTGATCTGAGGTTTTAAGCATGAGTTAGCTAGAAGAAAACTCGTTCACACTTAAAGTAGTTATAAATTGCCATCCTACAAAATCCATCACTACAGTTCCCTCTATTTTCACTAGATTCCTTCTTTGTCCACAGCAATATCAAATTTTACCCTCATCCACCACATTTATTCTTTTCTGCTATATCCACCCATCCATTCATCCATCTATCCATCCATTTGTTTATGTCTCCATTCATCATTGAGCATCAGCTATGAGCCTGGCACTATTGTGCCCTGAGTCCTTTACTTTTTCATCTTCATTCTCTTCTCCTTTTTTCTCTTTTGGTTACTCTAACCGCCTTCCTCTTTATTTGATTCTTGAATCTATTTTTGACTCACGTATTCAATGTTATGCCTTTCCCAGCCCAGTCACTTCCCTTCTCTTGGGCTAAACTATCATTTCTCATCCTGTTTCCAACGAATGGATTCTTTCCTCACATTTTTCTGCAATTTTTATAATCAGGTGCTGAAAATTAATGAGGTTTTATTTTGTTCTGTTTTTTGTCAACTACGTGGTGTTTCTATTCCTTAACACAGAATACCATTAATGTAAAAAACAAACGTTTTGGAATTGTTTTCTTTGTCTCTCTGCCTACCTACCTATATGTATCACCTGTCTATATTTTGGATCATGTCTTTCTTTTAATGACAAACTTCTGGAGATGGATGGGTCTATCTGTGTAACTTAATATTGCATCTGGAGCTAATGGTAATCATTTCTTAAGCTTTTCATATGCTTTTAAAAGAGTCAGAGCACATCCTTTATGGGCCTGCTAGTATGTTTGATGTACCTCTGATATAAATGCACAAGTGAATTCAGAAACGCACAGCCCAAGATTAGCCTGTTTTCAGCTTCTCCTATAAAGTCATCTCTGTCCTTTCTGTCATAACCTGAACATAAAAAACCCAGATCAGCAATAATATAGTGTATCATCAACTATTTAGGCAGTCATGCACTTACCTCTCTATGTCAGAAAACCTCCTTTGGAAGACCCAGAGTGCACTATCTAGAAAGTTCTAGATAAGTAGAGGGAATTTCTCTTTCTAGGCATGATGCGGCAAAGAGGACCAAACTTAAATGCCTACCATAAATAATTAGAAAGCCAAATAAAATATGAAACAACGGCCTCAGACATTGGACACTAGTCTGCATAGGGCTATGATTACTGAATGAAGAGATACAAACAAGTGAGCTCAGTAATTCCCCTGGCTTTCTGCCTGGAAGCAATTTCTAGACTGTGGACTCAGGAAGGGGGGACCCAGACAGATGTTGGCAGCCTTGCTGAGTTCATAAGATGGAGGTCAGGGTTTGAGGAAGCTGAGATGTTTAGAGGTAGTGGGACAGAATTCTGGGAGGAGGGACCTATGCAGAAAAGCTACTCCCGAAATATGTATAGGAATCTCTTGAGTCTTTGTTGAGTACCAGGACACAAGTGTATAGTCTTTTCTGTCCACAAGGCTGGACAGAAAAGACTGGTGAGTTGTAAGCTGAATAAATCTCAGGGCACACATGGGCTGGGAGAAAGTTTGGTTAGCCAAAGGGAAGAGTCCTTGTTCATCCCTGGAACATTCAATGGCAATTCTAAACTAATCATATGTTAGTAATAGGTCTGAATGCTTCTTTGAGTGAGATACTGTGGACCAGGGGTTGAAGGCTTTTCTTAAATTTACAGATAGCAATTATTTTTGGCTTGTAGGTCATATGGTCTTAATCATAATTACTCAGTGTGGAAGTTGCCATAGACAATACTAAGTGAATGGATGTGGCCGTGTTCCAATAGGACTTTAAGAAAAAACAAGTGGGCAGCCTGTGAGCTGTAATTTGGTGACCTCTGCTCTAGATCAGCCCTGTCCCATAGAAATATAATGCAAGCCATATATGTAATTTAAAATGTCTGGTAACAACAGTAAAAAGGAAAAAGAAGTAGGTAAAATTAATAGTATATTTTACTTAACCCTATATATCCAAACTATTGTCAATTCAGCATGTAATCAATATAAAAATTATTAATGAGGAAGTTTGCATTCTTTTTCTGATAGTCTTCAAAATCTATTGTATATTTTATGCCTATAGCGTATCTTAATTTGGATTAGTCACATTTTAATAGCCACATGTAGTTAGTATGTAAAGCTTAAGGTAAAGCTTAAAGAGGGGCACCTGGGTGGCTCAGTCGGTTAAGCGTCCGACTTCGGCTCAGGTCATGATCTTGCAGTTAGTGGGTTCGAGCCCTGTGTCGGGCTCTGTGATGACAGCCAGCTCAGAACCTGGAGCCTGTTTCAGATTCTGTATCTCCCTCTCTCTCTGGCCCTCCCCTGCTCATGCTGTCTGTCTCAGAAATAAATAAAACATTTAAGAAAAAAAAAACAGGTAAAGCTTAAAGACAGATCTTGAGGGGGAATCAAACTGATGGAAAAATTAATTTCACTGCCTGCCAAAACAAAGCCCAATGCTCTTTAAAGGAAGATAACACTATACAGACACTGATCATGTAACAATAACAATATCAGTATCTAATAAAAAATTACTAGAGATGATTAAAAGCAAGAAAAAAACAGCTAGAACAGGAGAGGAATCAGTTGAGAAACAGTGAAATGACAAAATAATGGAATTTGCAGACGTGATGTTAAGATAGATTCTACTATTATGTATAAGTATTTAAAGGAAAATATAAAAATAATCAGAAGAAAAATGAAAGATATAAAAAGAATCAACTGCGATATATTAACTGAAGACTTCACTGGATAAGATTAACATCAGATTAGGCACTTCAGAAGAAATCATTAGTGAACCTGTAAATATAGCAATTAAATTGATCCACGATGAACCACAAAGAGAAAAAAGGTTAAAAAAAAAAGTAAATGAAAAGAAGCTTAGTGATCAGTGAGATAATATCAAATGATCTACCATAATGAGGAAAGGAAAGAAGAAGTGACAGAAAAACATTTAAAGAAATAATGGGCTGAAACAGTTCAAAATTCATGAATACTGTATTTCATAGATCTGAGAAGCTTAAAAACTCATGGGAAAAAATCAAGGCACATAATAATAAAATTACTGAAAACCAGGGTTGAGAGAAGAATCTTAAAGGCAGTAGAGAAAAACACACATTAAGTACAGAGAAATAGATATAAAAATGATTACAGGCTTCACCTCAGAAATTTAGCAAGCCAGAAGACAATGAAGTAACACCTTTAGAGTGCTCAAAGAGACAAGTCAACATGGAATTCGTTATCCAGTGGAAATAACCTTCAAAAACAAAGATGAAATAAAAACATTATCAGACAAACAAAACTGGAAGAAATTTGTTGCCAGTATATATATACTATATACTACTAAAAGAAATGTTAAATGAAATTATTCAGGCAAAAGCAAAATGTAAATCTGAAATACCAGAAATGGTAAATATATGGACAAATGGAAAAGATATGTTTCCTTATTTTAAAATTCCTTTAAAAGTTAATTGTGTAAAGCAAAAATAATAACAATGTGTTTTTGAGGTTTATCAAATGTGTAGAAACAAACATATGACAATAGCTTGAAAGACAGAATGGAAGCAGTGGAAAGTCTATAGTGTCAAGGATTTTATGTTACACATGAAATGGTATAATACTATTGAATGTAAATTATGAGTTAAAATGCATATTGTAAAGTATAGAGGAATCACTAAAATTAAATAGTAAACTAAAATATATCTCACCAATAGTAGAGATAAAATGGAATATTGAGCAGTACCAATTAATTCCAAAGAAGCAGGAAAGGAAGAAAAAAGTAACAAGAAAAGATGAGACAAAACAAAAACCAATAGTAAGTGGTAGATTTAAACTCAACCATATTGATAATTATATTAAATATAAATGGTCGAAAGACTCCAATTAAAGGCCAGAGATTGACAGACTAGATAAATTTTACGATTCTATCACATACTGTGTATGAGCAAACCACTTCAAATATATGGACAAGACAGGTTAAAACTAAAAGGATGGAAAAGATATACTATGCAAACATAAAGTATAAGAAAGTTGGAGTGACTATATTAATATCAGATAAAGTATGCAATATAAAAAGAAATATTACTGGGAAAAAGGAGGTATCTTTCATAATGATAAGGTATTCAATTTATTGGGGAAATATGACAATCCTAAATGTAACAGAACTTCAAAACGCATGAAGCAAGGGGCGCCTGGGTGGCTTAGTCGGTTTAAGCGTCCGACTTTCACTTAGGTCTTGATCTCGTGGTTTGTGGGTTCGAGCCCTACGTTGGGCTCTGTGCTGACAGCTAGCTCAGAGCCTGGAGCCTATTTCAGAGTCTGTATCTCCCTCTCTCTCTGACCCTCCCCTGCTCACACTGTCTCTCTCTCTCTCCTAAAAATAAATAAAAATATTAAAAAAAAAACCGCATGAAGCAAAACCTGACAGAATGAGTCAGAGGTCACTTGAATTCTCTGGAGTGAATCAGTTGTGTGGAATTGGGAAAATCATTTAATCTGTGAGGGAATGTTTACTCCCTTGTCAAATAAAGACAACCCACATATATCATTGGTGTTTTGTGAAAAATAGTTAAAAGTATATGTGAAATTACAAAATACAAACTCACCCTTATGGAACTGAAAGGGCACTTAAAAATCCACTGTTATAGTTGAAGTATTCAATGCTTTTCATTTCTAATCAATAAAGAAAGAAGGCAAAATCAGCAAGGATATTGAAGATTTAAATAACACCATCAATCAACTGTACCTAATTGGCATTCATAGAGTACTCTACCCAGCAACAGCAGAATATACATTTTTAAAAAGTTCACCTGGAACATTAACCAGGAGAAACCATATGTTAGTCATAGAACAAGTTCTAACAAATTTAAAAGTATTAAATTCATAGGGTTTTTCCTCTGACCATAGTGAAATTAAATTATAAATCAGTAACAGCTATTTGGGAAATCCCTAAATATTTAGGAATCAAATAGCACACTTCTAAACAACACATGGGCCAAAGAAGAAATCATAAGGGAATTTAAAAAAATATTTTGAAATGAATGAATATGAAAACACATATAAAAATTTATGAGACATAGTTAAAAGAGTATCTCAAAGGAAATGTATAGTATTATATGTTAATATTAGAAAAGAAGAAAGGTCTAAAATCAATAATTTGAGATTCTACCTTAAAATGCAAGAAAAAAAACAAATTAAACCTAAAATAAATAGAAGAGAGAAAATAACAAAGATAAAGAGAAATCAGTGACGTATAAAACAAAAATAATAGAGAAAATCATTGAAACCAATAGCTAGTTGGAAATTTTCAACACAATTTGTAAACCTTTGAATAGATTCATTTAACAAAAAAAAGGGAGAAGACACAAATAATGAATATCAGTGACACGCTACAGATGTTGCAGACATCATAAGGATAATAAATGAATATTATGAATAATTTTATGTCAATAAATACAATAACTTAGATGAATGGGCAAAGATACAATTTACCAAATATGACTGAAGAAGAAGTAGAAAACCTGAATAAGCCCTATATGTCCAAAATAAATTAAATATGTAAATTTAAAAAATTCCTACAGAGAAAACTTTAGGCCCAGAAGGTTTCTCTTATGAATTCTATTAAATACTAAAGAAACATACCAATGTCTCACAAGCTTTTACGAAAATAGGAGGATGGATGGGGCACCTGGGTAGCTCAGTCAGTTAAGCATCTGACTCCTGATTTATATCACGGTTTTGATGACCTTATGGTTTGTCTGCTGACAGTGCATTGACAGTGTAAAGCCTGCTTGGGATTCTCCCTCTCTCCCTCTCTTTGCCCCTCCCCCACAAAATAAATTAAAAAAAAAATACATTTTAAAAATCTTTGGGGCACCTGAGGGGCTCAGTTGGTTAAGCATCTGACTTTGGCTCAGGTCATGATCTCACGGTTGGTGGGTTTGAGCCCCACGTCAGGCTCTGTGTTGACAGCCAGCTCAGAGCCTGGAGCCTGCTTCAGATTCTGTGTCTCCCTCCCTCTCTGGCCCTCCCCTGCTCACGCTGTCTCTCTCTCTCTCTCTCAGAAATAAATAAAAACATTTAAAAAATCTTTAAAAAAGAATATAGGAGGATGGAATACTTCCCATTTCATGAGCGTCACTTTAATATGAAAATCTGGCAGTGATGTTACAAGAGAAAGAAAAAAAGAAAAACAACAACATGAGATCAATATGACCCGTGAACATAGACACAGAAATCCTTGGCGAAGTACTAGCAAACTGAGTCCAGCAATCTCTAAACGAAACAATGTATCACGGTGGGGGGTTATTTCAGCGACGTCAGAAAAACTAGAGGAAGACCTTTGAAGGTGGCACACACCTGCATGCCAATGGGAAGTAAAAAGTAAAAAGGGAGCGTCTTTAGCTTCAGTAGTCTTGTTTTCATTCTTCTAGCAGCTGACATTTCTGGGGATTTACCACATTCTAGGAAGCATGTTCAGAGCTATATGTGAAGTCTCTTGTTTAGTCTTTACAAGAAGACTCAAGTACCCTATGAGGTAGGTACTCTGGTTGTAGACATTCTATAAATGAGTAAATTAAAGCAGAGAGAAACTTAAAAAACTGACCATAGTCCCCTAGCTATTAGGATTTGGACCTAGATTATCTGTCTCCAGATCCTGCACTGTTTGCTAATGCACCACTCTACAAAGAACTGCTCATTTTCTGGGCTTTAGTCTAGCAAAGCTTATTTCATCACTCCCAAACATTTACCCACTTTTTCAGTTTGTAATTAAGAACTTCCATCTGAGTCAAAATATTAAGTAGTTCCAAATGCAAAACACTTCAAAAGTAAAAGGATGTGTAGTAAATTATAAAATTTACGATACTAGCGTGGGTGATGTACTCCATTATCCTCTCCTACATTTTTATGTGGCTAAAAAAGTTGTGATCTCCAAGAAGTGGAAGAAAACAAAAAACTTTCCTTTTTCTATGTGTAGAACAAAATGTTCCCCCTCTCCCAATGTGTAGGCCTAGATTTCAACACTGGCACTAAGACTTAATGGCATGTGAACTTGGGCAAGGTCTTTAAAGCCCTGTGAGCCTTAGTTTTCAGATTTGTAAAAAAAATGGAATGGTTCTGCCTCTGGGTCAGAATAGTGTGAGGATGAGGAAGGTATCCAGGTGTGCCTCAGTATTCTTTTCTTCCCTAGACTTTTCTCCTTCATGATGCTTCTTCAGAGTTTCAGAAGTTTGAACCTCTCCAGGAAAGCCTTTTTCAAACCTTTTTTCATTAGTGCCCACAGTAATCACTTTGTAAACCAGTAGGATAATTATATCCATAAATAAGTGTAATGAGTGATCCCCTAATTTATGGTGAAAAACGGGAAAATTATTACTTTTGGAGGTAATAACTGCTGATCCAACTGGAATAAACTAGAGTTGTTCTGGGAAAACGGAGTCACATGTCAAAGAACTTCTTAACCTTATTTATTTTGATACATCCTGTTATTTTGTCATGTATTCTAGTTAATTATAAGAATGCTTTTCAGGATCTATTAAACTGATTTTGTAACCCTCTAATGATTCCTACCTAAGTATTTTGATTCCTTCTAAAGAAAGTCTTGTGTAACCATTCCAATATTTCTGAGATCCAGAAGCACTGAAGATTAGCGTACACAAATATGGAGAAGTTCTGGAAAACTGAAGGGGTTCTAAATCCCATATTTAGAATATGGTACACTTATTCTGTTTCTCTTCATTCATTATCTATTTTTTTCATCCACTCATTCATTAAATACTTGGAGCACTTTCTATATTAACAAGTGCTGGGAATNGGTACACTTATTCTGTTTCTCTTCATTCATTCAGTATCTATTTTTTTCATCCACTCATTCATTAAATACTTGGAGCACTTTCTATATTAACAAGTGCTGGGAATGATCAGATCCTGGGTGCTGGGAGCTGGTGGTCCCTGCCCTTGAGAAGTTCCTGTCTTCTGGTGGGGCAAACGCACCTGACAGGAGATGAGTGATACTGTACAAAGACAAAGGGCTTAGGAACCTGGAAGAAGGGTCCACCAACTTTGGCAGGGAGGAAGGAAGGGTTCCGGGGAGAAGAGTGACATTCAAATATATGAAGTTCTTGAGGAAGACGCGGAAGCATCATGGCGTCAGAGGAGATACTGCCAACCAGCCTCCAGGCTGCTCTACGTGGCTCTCTCACAAGGTGGAAGCGGTTCCGGGGGCTGACGTGCAGCTCAGTCTATTCCTGCGGTGTTTCTCAGATTTATTTTAAACTTCATGAGAGCACTCAACCCCCCTCTGTTTTGGTCTCCCCAACCTAATTGTGCCATCCAACGTACCCTGCTTGAATTTTCTTCTAGCATTTTATACCTTCTAAATACCTTCTTTATACCTTCTAAATATGTTGTATAATTTACTCATCTGGTATGTTTACTATCTGTTTCGTCCTCCTGGAACTTAAGCTGAAGGAGAGAGAGGATTGGTCTGCCTCGTTCACTGTGGTGTTCCATGCCCCTCCCCCACCCCACTCCTTCCATCCAACGCCCCTCTTCCTGAAAAAGTGCTTAGTCCATTCGCAACAGGTTCCTGACAAATTATGAGCATGACCTGAAAGAGCAAATTCCTGAATCCAGGACATAATTTCAACGTGTTCAAATCTGAAGGAAAGTGTAGAGGAAAATCAAGACCTACAAGGAACGATCTCTAATCACATCCTTTTTGTCCCTCCCTTCAACAGTGTTTGTTGATCACCTGCTCCCCATCAGCCCTGCTTTGAGCACTTGGATTTCAGAGAACAGAACAGATCCTCTTTTCTGTCTTCTTGGCGTTCACCTGCCAGAGTGGAAGCAGTTGTTAATGAGCTACGTAACTGCAAATCTGGGATATCTACAAAGGAAAAAAGAAAGTACAGGGTGCTCTGAAAGCCTGAAACGGTAGTGCTTGGGCTGGGAGGTCAGGGAAGTGATTTTTAAGCTGAGTAGAAGTGAACTCAGTGAAAGAGAGGGGAGGATGAGAGAACACTCTAGAAGGAGAAATAGAATTACTTAGGTCGGGGAGCGGGAGAGAGAATGCCTGCGTGTGGGTGTGGCCTAGGCAGTGAGGAGGAGGGGCTTAGCCTTACCGTGGAGGTGGGCGGGGCCGACTAGGTAGCTCCCAGATGGGTCAGGCGTTAAGGGGCTGGCATTTTAGGCCAGGAGCAAAGAGGAGCCCTGATAAGGGTGTCACCTAGGGGATGCTGCAATGAAAAGACAGTTCAGGCTAAAGTGCAGACAGTGGATTAGGGAGAATCGCAGAGAGGCTATGGGGGAGTCAGGGAGGAGGTTGCTGTGGAGCTCAACGCGAGGTTTGATGGTCTGAGTGATGAAAAGCCATGGGTAAGTTAGAGAAATAATTAAGACATAAAATTGAAGTTAATAGTTTTTCTGTACTTTCAGATAAATCGGTGATGGCTTGTATGTATAAGGCTTTTGTATGTTTCAATGAACCAAAATAAAAATAAAGAAGCATCTTGAATTGTTTGTCAGCATTCTCTGTGATAATGTATGTGAATATTAGTAAGAAGCGAGCCCAGGCCATGGTGGTTTGTAGCCCCTGGGTGGCTGGTGGGTTTTCTGGGAATGCAAATGAGGGAATGCTATGGGGGAGGCCTGTTAAAGACGAGGGAGAGATAGTAAAAGCGGCATGTGTACATGAGGTAACCAGTCTCCTGTGACCCCACCCTCCCTCCTTTCCTGTCCTTCCTTCCAACCCTGCTTCTTCCTTTCCACATCCTTCTCCCAGCCTACAGTTTATGATCAGTGGTTCTTCATGTTCCTTGGGGCTTATCCTGAGAATAATGTGCATCTAATACACACAGAAAATGTCATATCATTTATCAGGAGCCCTGGGACCCCTGACTAAGAATCTCTGACTTGTAGAATTTGCCAAATAGCAATTCATAGGCAAAAATACATATATTTAGCCAATAACTATATGAAAGGTGGTCAAGCTCACTAACAATCAATTGAGCCAACCCGACATAACATCTTTTACTGATTGGCTCCGTAATGATTCAAAAAGTTGATAATACCCGGCTTTTCCATTGTGGGAGGAAGTGAGCACTCTTGTACACACAGGATGAGTGTGAAATGGAACAGCTTTTTAGAGAGCAACTAGGCAGTAGCTTTCATAAATCCTTCAAACTGGTAGTTCCAATCTTAAGAAACTATCCTTTAGGGAAACTAACATACGTGTGCAAATAGTCAAGGATGTTCATTGCAACAATGACTAGAAAATTGGGAGCTGCCTAAATGACCACCAACAGGGAAATGGTTATATACATTTGGAACATATCCATGCTGTATAGCACAATACTATGCAGTCCATAAGAATGAGCTTGGTCTGTACTGACAATATATTAAGTGAAAAAGGCAAATTACAGACCAATATGTGTAGCACAATTCATTCTCTATTAGAGAACTCACAAAATATCAGTGTTATATATAAATGCTTCTGCATATATTTAGACAATAAAGAGATTAATGTACATGAAATTCAAAATAGTGATTAATCCCGGGGAGTAGGATTTGGTTGAGTGGTTGAGGGAGGGAAATCTCTGAATTTTCCTCCTTTAATTTATGCACTTCTATACCATTTGAGTTTATTTTAACAAGCCTATACGACTTTATCTTCATTCTTAAAAAAAAAGTAAATAAAGGTAGTGTAAGAATTCTTCCCCTGGAGGTTCTTTTCAATTGTACAGCTCTAACGTTAAAATCTGAGATGGAAAAAGAAGCAAAGGATTAAGATGTACCGTATTGCCCTCCTCTGATTAAAATATTTTGGTGATGTCCCATATGTTGGGGGGTCAAATCTCAACACCTTCATGTAACACTGTAGGTTCTCCTAAATTTGGCCACTTGTCTGCCCCTATAGTGTCTTCAGCAATCCTCCAACTCACAGACAGTAGCCTCATGGGAACATGCTAGGGTGTGGATTCTCCATGATTATTGCTACATGTTAGCTGTATCAGGCTGCTCACTTGCCTGTAAAGACATCCTGAGCTGCTTGACACTCATTCTGTTCATTGAGAGGCTCATTTTAAGTATCACCTTCTCCAGAACATTCAGCCCCTTAGCCATCTCCTCCACAGTCTGGTAGGGTGTGGCTCCTAAATGCTCCATGTCCCCAGGCATACATCCTGTATTATATGATTTGTGGTACCCTACTGCCTCTTTAGTTTAGTATCCTGTTTCCCTTCTGGATGAGAAATGTCCTGTAGGCAGAACTTGTGTCGTGTGTCGCTAGGTGCCCAATGCATAGCCCAGTGCCTGGCTGTTGGAAGCCCTTACCAAGTGACTATTGGATGGTACAATGCTCACATCTCCTTTCCAGGACCCAGTCATTGGCAGCCTCAAAGAAATATGGGAGACCAAAATTTAAAATTCCTCACAAATTACTTTTTTACATAGAGCATAAATTAAAATGTAGAACCACAAAATCACAGCACTTTAGAACTGGAAACGACTTAAGAGTTTTCTGGAGGAGTTGTTTTCAATCAAGAGTCTGTGAACTAGTGCAAGTCTAGTTACTCTGAAGCAAAATGAGAAAAATATGAGCAATGGAGCAGATTTTTAAAAAATCAGGTTAGATGCATTTGGTTTAAATGATGCCCTCTTAGTCACCTATCATGTCTCCCTCTCATTTCAAGGTTATTTATAAATTATGTGTGTTAGGGATTGCTTTTTAGTTTAATTGGTCTATTTTATTAAAAAAGACTGGAAACCCTAGATCTTGTGTTGTTCACCTCAGAACTGAGACCTAGAGATATTATCACTTTGCCCAGAGCCAACAAAGAATTGAACGTTTCAGTTCAGTATCCTTCTGCTGTTGTGTGTAATGCAATTGTGTATGTATACAAGTATTATATATGTTTGGTGTGATTGGTTTTTTATTTAGTATTTCAAATCCAGAAATGCAACAGTCAGTTAACATATTTGTTGTATTACAATGAGAAACAAGCTTCTCTTACACAAGAGTCTATAACCATATGGTATTGCTGTCTGTTAGTAGTTGGTGAAGTTTTAAGAAATGTCAGAGTCTTGAAATTATATATATGCAATATTATTATTGACTTTGATATGGAAATAAAGACTGTTTACTATCAAATTTTGGATGGTTTCTAAGTTTGAATGTGTTGGAAGCACATTAAAGAAAGAATTTAAAGTGACTTTGAATTTGGCTATTGCTTCAGTTCTGACTTTAAACATCTGACTACTGTCCAACTAAGAAATTCCACTTCTAAGAGTTTATCATGAGAAAATAATGAGAGATGTGTTCATGAAAGCATTCGTGTTAAAGATTAGAAAAAACACAAAAACCCAATAATATAGAATTGGTTTAATACATTTTGACATAGTTATACATGGCTGTATTTTGATCTTCTTTAGTATATTCATTTGTATTTTCTCATTTTGATGTATGACACCTTATACTTGGATAAGTAAAAAGTTTTTAAATCTGCCTAGTTTAATATTTGTCAAAAATAATGTTTCTTACCTGTTTTTCTTATGCTTGTTTCTCCAACATGACATTATTGATTAATATAATTTGATAGCCAGTCAAAGTTCAGTACGTATAGACTCCAAATTTTATTGTTTTCAAATTCACCTTTTACATCTTCTGTTTTTCTGTAGTTTAGCTTAGCTTCAATATCTGATGCTGAGCTGCGATCGGTCAGCACATAGTTCATTGGAGAAGCTGTCATTCTTATTTTGAACACTATACACTCTGGCAAGTTCATGTTTTGGGCTTGTACATTCTAATTAACTATCAATAAGGACAGGCACAACCATAGACTCAAAGGTCTAAAGACATTTGAAAATGTAATTGGTCTAAGTACTTATTTTTTCTCTAGACTTGACTGCCTCTTAGCTCAGAGTACGACATTTGGCCATGGGATTTACCAGGGTTGCCGGCTGTTGGCCTAAGAGCCAGAAGGAATAGCATCCTTAGCATTTCCAGACTCCCAAAAAGCCTCTTTGGAAGAAGAAGACAAGAGATGCCTTATTACATCATAGTTATGTATGCCTGTGTGTGTACCACTGTGTGCAAGAGTGTGTGTGTGTTTGTGTGTGTGGCTGAGAGATGGGGGTGTGAGAGGAAGGGGGAAAGGGGAGAGGAAATGGGAGAGAGAAAAGGTGAGTGAGATTAAATGTTCCTGGAATCTTTGGCACTAGGTTAATATTTTTAAATTTTATTTATTTATTTATTTTTAGGTAGGCTTCACAGTCAGTGCAGAGCTCAAACTCAGAACCCCGAGATCAAGATGCAAGCTGAGATCAAGAGTCAGATGCATAAATGTCTGAGCCACCCAGGTGCCCCTCTGGCACCAGGTTAATTCTAATTTGCTGTTATAGCTTCTGATGGTTCTTCCTAATAGTTGTGCTAGTTTTAATTAGCTAATTAATTAGTTGTTCAATGCCTGACTCTTTCTAGAACATAAGACATGTGAAGGCTAGAATCATGTGCTGGCTCCTAGTACCTAGCCCTGTGCTTTTTGCATATGTAGTAGGGATTTAACAAATGTTGGTAGAATAAGGGCCTGTATGGGTTTTAAAAGCCCTTTTTTATTTCTGTTTGTACGTTGTCTAACAGCTTCTATGGCTGGTATGACTTTACATCTGCCAGCTGCTTCTTAAAGCCATTTCTGGAAGAGGACCATTTCATCCAACTGAGGGAGGGGCGTGTTGGCTATTCAGGCAGCAGGAGGGGACGCCCACCCTTCATCCTTGGTGAACTTTAGAAGGTGGGATCCAGGCCCCAGCCCTGTTCTGTGGCAGGCTCCTCCCTTTCCTAGCTGCTCCTACACTCTAGATAGTTTTGTGACAAAAGCCAAGCATCTGTTTCAAGGTTCTCAGTAACACAGGGCTGCAGCCTTTTTAGGACAACTGATTTGGATTACCGTGTGGCTGTGGGAACTCCAGCCCGCTCATAAACAATGTGCGCCTCCATCTTTTATTCGCGCAACATACTGTGTTTGCCTCCAGAGAGCTGGTGAAGGCAGTGATTTTTGCCTGATTTGTCCGCTGCTCTGTCTCCATCTCTGGGGACAGTGCATGAATGCCTGCTCTGTGGGCACTCAGTAACTATTTGCCGAATGAGTGAACAAATGATGAAATGTCCTCATGGCCTTTGAATACCATCTTGTGTTTGATGCGCCCTTTTGGCTATAGCTCACCCAGTTAAAAACTTGAAATGTGTGCTGAGTATGAAAAGGGCAACCCTTTGCTAATCCTCTCCCCCAGAGTACAGTTCCAAAACTCTGCTACACAGCCTTTCTAAACTGGATTCGACTTCTCCCATTTTCCCCGTACGGAACATGCCAGACACTTAATATTGTCAATCGTGTGCTAGTCTGTATGTTATAAATTTCCAAATTTTCTGATCAAGCACAGATTTTATAAATGCATCAAATCAGCTTTTTAAAAAATTTTTGGTAAAATGCTACATTTTCAAATCAGTGTTTTCCATAAGAATCCCAATTTTTGCTGTGTGATTCAGAAATTAGACAAGTGGAGATAAATATATCCTAAATTTAAAATTAGTCTGCCTTCTTTTATAAACAACAAAAACTGTCACTCACAGTTTGCCTTGTCTTGCAAGAAGCTCAGAGCTAAGATTTGTGCCCTCTTGTGCTATCTATTTTTACCCTCAATTTTCTGAAACCATGATTTCATCTGTTTTCCCCTCCTAATCTTTTAAAAAAATAAACGGCATTCTATTTTGTTGAAAGTGCCCTCAAGAATTTTCCCAGTAAATGCAAAATTATAATTAATGAGAAGAAAACTGGTTTCCAAACCATTCACAGGTCCTTTTCAAAGTCTGCATTCCAAGATACTATTGATGCCCCATTCTAACTCACTGGATATCAGCTCTCTGAATGAGCTTGATTTCTCCAGCATCACAGGCACCGGAAAGTATGCATGATGTGCTAGAACATCAGAGTGCAGCTGAAAGAGCCCCGGGTGTGCAGTTAGGGTGTGTAGATAGCAGAACTGGCTTTGTGTTACCATTCCACTTACTAGTGGAACAATCTTGGACAAACCACTTAACCTCTCTGTGCCTCAATTTCTCTTCTGGACGCTGGGTATAAATAAAACCATGTGCTGTGCTTGCTGCATTGGGATCATGTGATGTGAATGAGAGAACACATGTCCATGTGTTTTGTAAACATTACTTGTCTACATTTCTGTGCCCCCCACAAACCTGTATGCTCCTCAAGATCAGGGACTACACCTGGTTCATACTGTGCTCCCAGGGCCTTGTTTGTTGACCTGAAGACGCACTTTAAGAGAGGGTACTAGACGTGGGTCAATGAAGTTACCCATTCTTTTTTTTCAGAAATGTGCCATTGGTGTTTAGTTATTAACAAACAAAAGCTGTCGTTGGGCAGCTGGATTTAGTTGAGTACCTTCTGCACACTTTCTTCTGCCTCTAGGATATTGAATTGAAGAAGAAGTATAGAAAATAAACAGAAATGGAAGTGCATGAACATATACACACTCACACACACCCCATTATAGATTCATAAATGTCAGGGCTCACAAAATGGTGACTTCAGGACTAAATATGCCTCCAGACATGCTTTATTTGGCTCAAACATTAATTTTTAATTTTTAAGATGTAATCCAATAAGAGGCGCCTGGCTGGCTCAGTTGGCGGAGCATGTGACTCTTGATCTCGGGGTTATAAGTTCGAGCCCCAGGTTGAGTGTAGGGATTATTTAAAAATAAAATATATATAAAAAGTAACCCAATAATTTGAAATCCAAAAAATGTGGATTTTTTTCTTCTCTTGAAATTGTGAATAGCTGGTCACACTAGGCCAGGGCCCTCCGAGGGGCATAGCTGGCCAATGCAGCTGTCACCGTTTTAGGCATGTCCCTGACAGTTCACCACAGAGGCAGCCCCATCACTTCCTGCTGTCCCCTGAGCACCAAGGCAGATAGGAGCTGCTGCTTGCTATTCATATTTATTGTGCTTGCACTTAAAGAGCATTTGCTGCACACCGGGCACTATTTTCAACGTGTTGGTTACCTCCCTACCTATTACAGGTAAAGAAACTGAGGCGGAGTCAGTGCATGGTGGACCCAGGATCCCAGCCCTGTTCATCTGGCTGTCAAGTTCTCACTATTAGTCACTCAGCTGTGCCACATCTCGGTGGGGAGAGGAGATCAAAACTCAGAGCTACCTACGGTGCAGAGTTGTGCCAGAGCGCCTTGTCCAGAACACTGAGCTCTGTCTAACCAGAGAAGGATTCGCAAAGGAAGTGTGCAGAGTTGGAGAGTTTTAAAGATAAAAAGAATCATTAGTCCAGACATGTTAAATGTACTGTGCAGAGGCTCGCTCGAGACCTGAGAGCCGGGCATGTGGAGGGCAGGCCGGGCCAATGTAGGGGAATAAGGTGCGGACAGAAGACAGACAGGAGGGGAGGCGTGGCAGCCGTGCCCCACAGCCTGGAGCTGGCATCTGATACCAGAGGAAAGTAGACTGACCTGGGCGGGCGAGGGAGAGAGGGAGGCGATAAGGTCCAAGTCCTGTTTGACCAATGCGATGTGGAATGAATCGGCATTCTTACAGGAGTCCTGCTGAACTTCATTCATTGCTTTCACAATGTAAGAAAGTTTTGTAACACAGGTGTCCCTATAATACTGGCCTGACTGTTTACTTCTGCTTCAGTCCCCGAGCTTATGAGCAAATACTTCAGGCACTACAACGAGCAGAAACTTGAGACAGAGCTTATCTCGTAATGCTGGGTTTTGCATCATATCCAGGGTGTGGTGTTACTTTAGAAGGCAAGTTCAATAATTACGTGTTTACAGATTGAGCAAACGAGCATGTGTCCTGAGATGGCTCAGAATTTATACTTTGAGAGCCCAGTGAACTAACTTATTCGGCTGGAGAGCAGGCTCAGTACCTGAATGTATCAAGTGGTCACAACATATTCTTTCTCTCTATATTTATGTACATATACACACATATACTATATATATGTATATACATATTCAATATATATGTGTGTACATACGTGCATGTATACATATATATTTATACACATACATACTTACATTGAACATTTATGCAGCACCTTGCACTTAATCATACTTATTTACAAAATATTTCAGGAAAGCTTGGCGATGTTAAGATGAAAGCCAGTTGAGGCAATTCCAGGTCATTGACCTGCTCAGTGTGTCCTCTCTTTCTTATGTGTGATCTATTAACTACGGTACTTTGTGTTTTGATGTTCTCGAATAACCTAATGAAGTGACAGAGATTAACGTTACAAGCATTAGGTGACCTAAACTGCCTTTTTTTAGAAAATAAAAATGCTGATTAAACAGATTCTTTTTCTCTTGCTCTATTATTATTTCTCTCTCCTGGAGAGAGGTTGGAGCCAGGTTGATTTCTCTGCTCTTAATAGAGCTTGTCAACTATTGTCAAACAGTAAGTGTTCGTACACATCGGTACTAATGATTTGCGGCTCACACCTCCAGCTAGTCTGTTTCCCTGGTTTATTACCCTTAGATAATTTCTTCCTTTTCTGTCTTTGCATTTTCAAGGACAACGCAAGACATAATAGTTATCTGATTCAGGGCTTTCTAAACACATTTGAAATACGGCGATCACTTGTTATTCTAGCTCAATAATAAACCTAAAGGCAAGCTTTCAAGCACCGACTTGTCCTTTCCCTCCTAATTCCAGCTACTACTCACTTCAAGTGCAGGGCTTTGAAATTATCTGCTTAATTGGGCTACATGTCACTGCTGTCTGTAGAAGTGGCTTTAAGATGCAGGTGTTGGCTTTTTGGGCCTCCTTCGCTGTGATTTTACACGTCTTGTTTGCATTGCTACGCTTACTCCCGGGACCGAGCAACAACCTCAGGTTCCCCTGGGGCAAATAGGAAGGGGCACACCTCAGATTGTTCTGTTCCCTTTGAAGTAGATGCCATCTGAGTTTGGCCCTCCTTTGCTCTGGTTACTTAGATGTTCTGGACTTCAGTTTCTGCCCCTTTTGGAATGGTCATTAAATGTCCACGTGGAGACTCTTGGTGAACTTAGAGCTATAGTAGAAGAAGCATGAAATTACTTCCCAAAGGACATGGTTCCAGCCCCCTCAGAACTGGAAAAGGGGAGGCCATGTGTGGAACAGTAGCACATACGAGACCAGTGTCAGTTTCCTTATTTGTAAAGTACCAGACAAGATCGCCTCTAACAAGGCTGCCTTTTCAGATCAAATATTCTAATGAGCCAAAGAAGGCGAAGAACACATATCAACTGAGAATCCTGGAATTTTAAGAATCATCTGACAAAATGAGACTGGCACCAACCAACGTGATGGGGAGCTTGTAGACAAAGGGAATTAAGGTTGAACCCAGTTCTGCCAGTTTCTTGCTCTGTGACCTTTAGCAAATGACTTCTCTGTAGGCCTTGGGCTTCTCCCCCTTGAAATGGAAATGCTACTGTCACCACAGCAGATTTATTTTAAGGATTTAATAAATGTACATGGTGCATTTTAAGTACTACATGCTTGGCTGGCACACTGCAGCCACTCTGTGCATGGTGAGAGTTACTGCGATAACAGGAATCTTAGGCGTGCATGATTTTTTGGAATGGCTAAGGGTTTGGAATAGATTTGATCTTCGGGAGATGGTATGTGAAGACTTTGAAGTTGAAGGACTAAGAATGACTTTGAGGATAGAGTAGCTACTGAAGGAAATGATGCAAAGGATGCGATAAGAAATTGGGGTGAAGGGTACTGACGGACAAGACCATTTAGTCACTCACTTCTAGCCCTTGTGACAGGTGTAGATATTTTTGATGAGAAAATCTCCTCATTATCAGTACAGTCTTGTGTCTTGTCCAGCATTTTCCAGACACAGAGTCAAGCTTTGTACTCAGAGACGATGGTGTGCTGATGACCCATTGTTACTCTTGTTATCCATAATATATAAGGCGGTGTCTGAAAAGGCCCACTCAGGATCAACATTTCTTTCTCCAGGATCCAAATATGGAGATTGGCTATATTTTGCAACTATCAATGCTTATGGTGCCCACAACTTTCAGTGTTTCTGCATACATCTGGATCTTTGACAATCTTGCCTTCCTTCAGACCTTAACCTGGGCTCCTGTAGGTCTCAGGGAATTTTCGAAGTCCTTGAAATTCTTTGCCGAAGTGCATGTATGTGAGCATATGTGCACTGGGGGCGGAAGGGAGTGGGAAGGGGGGGTGGGACCCTANTTTAATACCCCCAAATCTTCTCCTTCCTTCTAACAATGTAATGATGGAGTCTCTTTAGCAAGGTGTTTCCCAGTTTTAGGCCGGCTTTTATTTATTTATTTATATTTATTTTTATTATTTATTTATTTTTTCTTAAATAGTTTATTGTCAAGTTGGTTTCCATATGACACCCAGTGCTCATCCCAACAAGGGCCCTCCTCCATGCCCATCACCCCCCTTCCCCTCTCCCCCACCCTCATCAGCCCTCAGTTTGATCTCAACATTTAAGACTCTCTCATGATTTGCCTCCCTCCCTCTTCCCAACTATTTTTCCCCTTCTCCTCCCCCACAGCCCTCCGTTAAGTTCCTCCTAATCCTCCTATACGTGCAAACATATGGTATCTGTCCTTCTCTGCCTGACTTATTTCGCTCAGCATAACACCCTCAAGGTCCATCCATGTTGCTACTAATGTAGGCCAGCTTTTAATGACATAATTCAGAGTCTGGCTGATGGTCTAGAGGAGCTCTGGTGAGTGGGTATGGAAACTTGGTGCTTTCTTCATTATCCCTAGAAAGGGCTTAATTTATTTTTCATTTTTTTCTTTTTTTTTTTTTTTTAGGAAACCAAAAGTGTCTGAGCATAAAGCTCCCACGGGAAGAAATGAAAGCTGATTCTGACACCACTAACCTAAAAGTATAAAGTAAAAGTGACAGGATAAGATTTTTAAAAGAAAAGCAGGAAAAGTGCTTGTTTTCCAGATTTTATTGCAAAGAGAATCAGTCCTTTGTACTGGCTTTGTCTCCAGGCCAGCAAGGGCCACAGGGCCACACCCCAAGGCAGATTTGGATCCTTTCATTTTCTTCCTCCTCCTCCCCTTCCTCCTCCTCCCCTTCCTGCTCCTCCTTTTCCTCTTTCTGTTTCTGAGTCTCTCTATCCCTCTCTTTCTGTGTCTTTCAGTCCCTGTTTCCTTCTCTTTTCTCTCTCTTACACACACACACACACACACACACACACACACACTCACTCATCCTTAAAAGGTACAACCTGCATTAGATCACCAGTGTCAGGACTTGGTGCATCTTAAGGAAATGCTGATCACTATCAACCTGACTTGGGAAATGAACTGAATTTTAGTTGAATGTGATTTGAAAATACAGGGCTTCTCTTTTAGGAAAGAGGAGGAAATCAATTAATAGAATTTGTTGGGTTCAAAGCTTCTATTAAGTAAGCCCTCTGAGGGAGTCAAAAGCTCACAGTTCATCATTCACCAAATACGACAGGATGCATATTACGCCTGAATGTAGAGGTTGCTCTCTAGAAGCTTATATACATACTAGCATGGGAGACAGATCTCATATACGTGAATCAACCAAAAAGAATAAAGTACAGTCAGACTTCTAAGGAGGGAAATATTAAGCGGGGTGGAAGAACACATCAGATCATCAACAGACAAATACTGAAGCCCTTCCGGAGGGGAATGGTTAAATAAAAGTGATGGTCTCAAATGAGGGAGTCCTAGTCAGCAGCCAGAGTATTGAAATACATCTAGATGTAGCTGCATGAGGAAGCCTCAAAGTGATGTTGAATGAATAAAGCAGTTTTAGGGACATGTATATACCAGATATGTAAAGTACCCACATAAAATAACATTATTTATTCTGTATGTGTGTGTTTCTTTTTAAAGATCTAGAAGTGTCTGGGTGACTCAATGGGCTGAGTGTCTGACTCTTGATTTGGGCTCAGGTCATAATCCCATGCTTGTGGGATTGAGCCTTGAGTCAGCGTGGAGCCTGCTTAAGAGTCTCCTCTCTCTCTCTCTCTCTCTCTCTCTCTCTTCCTCTCTCTCTCTCACTCTCTCTTTTTTGCTCTCTCTCTCTGCTCCTCTCCCCTGCTTGTGCTGCTCCCTCTCTCTCTTTAAAGGAAAATTAAATTAAATTAAATTTAAAAAGATCTGGAAGGAGACACACTGAACTCCTCCTAACCACAGTTACTTTTTGAGGATGGCAAGATCAGGAAAAGGGTACCAGTCAAAGATATCTTTAGTTTCATCTGTTTTGTGCTGGCTTTGTATTTGGTTGGTGACTGGGAATCTTGAGGCCCAGCTTTCTTCTGCAGAAAGCAGTGAAATGTTTTATAAATATCTTGTCTTCTCCTCCTGTACCACATGACTTCCTGATAGCCAGGGCATTTCAGAGGTCCCAAGAGCTGGGTCTCTTCCAGGAATTTTTTTTTAATTTTTTTTTTTGGAGGTACCCCGCACAGAAATAAATGAAGGAATTCCAGAAGATGTTACAACAGGCACAGTACAATTAAATGTTTGTGTTTAGCCATTAAAGTTCATGCAACGAACCTTCCTCTGCAGTCCTGGTACGTCTGGGGGACCAGCACACTTCTGCATTTTCAGTCTTCAGCCACGGTTCTGCTGCACTCCTCCAAGGAGCCCCGGGGAACCAGACAAAGACCCCGCATGAAACAGGCTGATGCACAGATGATGGCAGGGCCAGAGAAGGCCAGTTCTAGTGCCTGCTGCTTTCCCCAGGCCTCACATCTACAGCGTCTCGCCTACAGAGTGGTTCCGTTTCAGCATTATGCAGTTGTCCTAGATCATCAAATAGAGAAATTTGTACCTTTCCAACCATCCCCCCTTTCCTCCATTTGGGTCATTTAAGGCCAAATAGGCTTTCAGTACACACCCTGTGCCTGCCCAGCTCCAACCTGCCTCTCCCCCTTCCATCCTCCCTACTTAAGGGGAGAATTGGGCCAAATGAATCACTATGGCTTCACAGACCTGTAAAATATCCGGCCATTTTATTTTTAAGTAGGAAATGCTCCGCCTAAGAAAAAGTTGCAGGGGCTCCTGGCTGGCTCAGCTGGTTAAGCTTCGGACTTCGGCTCAGGTCATAGTCTCACAGTTTGTGGGTTCAAGCCCCGCATCAGTCTCTGTGCTGATAGCTCAGAGCCTGGAGCCTGGTTCAGATTCTGTGTCTCCCTCTCTGTCCCTTCTCTGCTTCTGCTCTCTGTCTCTCTCTCAAAATATATAAATCAACATTTTAAAAAATTTTTAAGAAGTTGCAAAGGGACATAAAATATTAAAATGTGCATCTATTTGCCTTTATAAAAGAGAAATGGATTTTGCTTTAACGTCTTTACTTTTGCATTTGGTGAAAAACTTGCACAAATATCTGGAAAAGTTATAGCTTTAACTAATTATGAACACCCTTTTAAAACGTTTTGAAGAGGTTTCTTTCTCCTGTCTCCCTCTTTTTAATATTATATTAAGAGTTTATGTATCATCTAAAGTGTTCTCATTACAGCAGTGCACTACTAGTCATTTGAAGAACACATTCATCTAAATAAACAAACTCCAAAGTGAACCAAATGCTAATGCACATTTTATTAGATAAAAAGACAAACAATATAATTATACTTGGATTTCAGAAAATCAAAGGTAGTAAAACAGAGTTTACACCAGAGCCCAGGGCAGGGTTTATAAGTTAGCCATTCACATGTTCTCCCCAAGCCACACAAGCTTGGAAAGTTTGCTAAAACGAGCTGAGGGTTACTTCACCAGACTAACAAAAAGGAAAATGTCTATCAGTTTTTCTTTTGTTCTTTCCAGATCCTGTTCAAGTGTACACTGAGCCAGCAGGTTCACCAGAAAGCTATTGGGCACTGGCTGGAGCACATTATGCAGGGTGAATTTCTTCTGGAATGTTGCCAGGGGTTTTTTCTGCTTCTGTGGTAGGCATTTCTTGAACATTGTCATTTAGCCAAGCGAAGAACATTTGCTTAAAGGATAGAAAATGTTTAAAAATTCTTGTTTGTTTAAAGCAGGTTAAATAGCAATATGATCTTAGGTTGGGGCAGAAAAAAGTCCCTATTTCTCTAAGTGATTGGATTAGATTATTTAAGATTTTTGGCTCTAAACAGACTCTGGTTTTTCCTAAAATAGTTACACATATATTAATACTGTCTTCTAGAAAGTATCTTCCAGGGCCTACTTTACTTTAATGTGATTAGCTGTTTTTCAAAACTGAATTTTCACTTTAGAGAGTTCACACATGTCGGTGTATATAGGAGCTACTAGTAATAGCTAAGAGAATTTGGAAGTGCAGAGAACATGCTAAAATAGAATTTCTTTTTTCACTTTCAATTAATTCTAGAGCTACATCATAAAAAATAAAAAAGGAAAACATGAAAGTGTCTTTAAATTAGAGCAGATAATATTTTAAAAGTATTGCAAATCTGACGATAAATTCCAGGTCAAATTTTTGACATGTAAAGAGTACAATACTGAAACATCTCCCCCAAAATTATTCTCTAGCAAAGATCAGTAAAATCTGATCCCAAACTACCCCACTTTAACAAAGTTTTAGTTTGTACCAAAGTTCTCATCATATTCTGTTATATCTAGAAATATACAAGGGCTCTCTCTCTAAACGTGTCATGGAAAAATCCTAAATATAACAATTTGAATATTGTTTCTGCCATTCACTAGCTGTGTGATCTTGGCTAAATGACTTAGCTTCTCTGGGCTTCAACGGCCTCATCTGTAAAACAAGAATGATAATACCTATCATGGGACTGCTGTGAAACCTGGAGATGTCTGTAAGGAGAACCAGGTGCTTTATAAAGGCTTCAAAAACTATTCTTTCTTGGGGCGCCTGGGTGGCTTAGTCGGTTAAGCGTCCGACTTTCGCTTAGGTCATGATCTCGCGGTTCGTGGGTTCGAGCCCCGCGTCGGGCTCTGTGCTGACTGCCAGCTCAGAGCCTGGAGCCTGTTTCAGTCTATGACTCCCTCTCTCTCTGACCCTCCCCTGCTCACGCTGTCTCTCTCTCTCTCCTAGAAATAAATAAAAACATTAAAAAAAAATTTAAAAAAAAAAACCTATTCTTTCTTGTCTTCCCCAACCATTCCACTACTACAAATCAATCTGGAGTTTTAAACAGAGAACACTGTGATCTAAGTTAAGATTGTGTTGTTTTAATGTTAGGATATTTCTAGCTGTTGCATTTTATACTTGGATGTGAAATATACAAGTTTCCGTAAACATTCTTTGACCAAATTAATCCGTGTTTGCGTTGGTGAAGATAGGCCTGATTCTGACATGATGGGAGAACCAAATGATAATGCAAAAGAACTTTGCTAAAGAGCAGACTCTGTCACGAAAATGCACTCAGTGAAAAGTAAATGCGATGCCACCCTTCTCCCGCTGAGTATTTAAATGAACTCGTAAGGAAAAACATGGCAATTCTCCTTTTATACCTAAATCCTATGGAATGTGCCGCCTTCTGTATTCGAGTTCTTGCTACCATCCTAAACTTGGCTCTCTTCAATTAAGGCCTGTTACGTACTTGGCGCGTTCCCACAACCGAATCTCCCTCCGTAATCTGCACCTGCCATTCCCAGTATTCAGCCGAGAGGGCTCTGTACTTCCAGGCCGTTCAGGTCCCGCTAAGCGCAGGCCCCAGCCTTTCATACCCTGGTTTCTTGGCTTGTTTGGACTCTTACACACATTTGGGTGTTCCAGTTTCTGTCACTTTGTTTTGGTTCTTTAAAAACAGCTCTTCCCCCACCCCTGGCACATCACCATCTCTCCGAGGCACTCATTGTGAGATGCGAAGGCTGCTGCCTGTCATTTGCATTCCAGATCGAGACGAACGGAATCTAGACTTTTTTCTTTCTTTTCTGTCCCTCTCCCTCTCCATCTCCCACTCTCTCTCTCTCTCTCTCTCTCTCTCTCTTTTATGATGTCATGACAAATGAAAAGAGGATATGAGATGTATTTATTTTGTAAAATGCAGAACTATCCATTCCAGAACATGTTGCATTTTCCTCGTTTACTTTGAGTTGTTTATGTAAACCGTAACCCCTATTTGTAATAGATAGGAAGGAATATAAATTTGGTGGAGATGTTGGGAGGGGAGGTGGTGATATGGAAAAACTACTTCTTTCTCATTTGCCCCGAGGTGTTTAATTTCTGGAAGGAACATATGTAATGGCATGTAAAATGTCCCGGTCTCTGGGACCAAGAGTTTGTATTGTGGGTGCATGTTGTGAGTCTTGGAGCTGCTGGGTCTAGGCTCACATACACACACACACACACACACACACAGCACCCTCACTGTTGGCTTCTGTGGCTGTTTCCCTGTAGCTATTGCCCTCCCAAGGCAAAGTGGCTGTTGATGGGCCAGCGTCTTTGAGGAAAGAGGAATAAATCTGATAAATAAATCCATAGCAGTTAATTGAATTTCTTCAAGAAACCATTCAAAAAGAGAATGTCAGGAAAGGGTCTGAGCAAAAAAGCAACCTCCCTCAGATTCTGGGTTGGGGGCGGAATTGGAGGCAGAACTGATGTCATATGATGTAAATGGGGGTTCTTAAATATTCGTACATGGATGATCTTAAGAGAGCATCTTTCTTTTTTTTAATGTTTATTTTTTGGGGGGGTGAGGGGGAGAGAGAGAGAGAATGAGCAGGGGAAGGGTGGAGAGAAAGGGGGACAGACGATCCTAAGCAGGCTTTGTGCTGATAGCAGACAGCCTGATGCGGGGCTCAAACCCAGTAGCCATGAGATCATGACCTGAGCCAAAGTCAAATGCTTACCTGAGCCACCCAGATGCCCTGGGGTTCTTAAATGCTTAAAAATATTTCTCGAGAGGATAGTACTGAGCATTTATGGGTCAATATGGTGCTTTTTAGCGTGATAAGTTTTGGTTAGGGTTAAGCGTTAAGGTTTGGAAAATCTACAGCTCAGGCATCAGCATTTCTTTCCACTTGCCCTCTCTTCCCTTCTTCTCTGTAGCCATGGGCAGGAGACTTGTCTTCTTCAAGGTGCTCAGGATGTAGTAGAGGAGGCCTCCAGGTAAATAAATGCAGATAGCTCAGACTGGAAAGGGTATGTAGCCACCACAAAGGGAATTCAGAAGCAATCAGTCATGAAAGTCTTCATGGAGGAGGTGACTTGCAGATGACAAGACAGATAGGAAGTGAGGAGGGAGTGGTGGTAATGAGTTCCTGTGAAACTAGTTCAGGCCAAGGGCAAAAAGCATATGAACACTACTGCTAATAAGAATTCAGTTGTTGAGAGTTTATTATGTGCAGCCACCTGCTAACCATGGTGCATGGATTGTCTTATTTAATTCTCACATAAAACCTTTGGGGAAGATTTTTCTCCCTATTTTAATCAAGGGGAAAATTGAGGCAGAGCAAAATTATGCTGCTTGCCCACGATTGCACAGCTAGTGAGTGGTAAGCCAGGATTGGAACTCCAGAGTCTGGGCTCTTAACCTCTTTGCAGAAAGGATCTGATGTTTGTGGGGGAAGAGTGGAATTTCATGGTTTTTTTTTTTTTATTATTATTACTCCTTTGCTTATATTTGTATGGAAGCAAAATTTTTCTTGAATTTTTCTTCTAGGAGTGTGTGAAAAGTAACTCGTAGATGGTTTAGACAATGGAGAGGTGTGCTTGGAGGTAGAGGAACAGTTACGAGACCCACTGCTATGCTAGGTAAAAGACATTGATGATGACAATGATCGTGGTGATGGTGGTGGTGATGAAGATGGCTATTATTTTACTGAGCACCTACTATGAGCCACCACGTCTTCTTTTAATCCTTACCTTGGCCCCATGAAATAGAGAGCTATACTTTCAATTTACAAATGAAGAGACTGAGGCTCTCAGAGGCTAAGTAACTTGTCCCAGGTCACACTGCAGGAAGGACGCAGAGCCAGGATATGGTTACAGGTCTATCTGATTTCAGACTTAACCCTTAAACTTGGACAGCATGCTCTAGTAAGTGACATAGCCATACTCAGGGAGGCATAAGGCTCCTGATGTGTCATCCAAGTGTGGAGATGTTTAGGAAATCATAGAAATATACACATTTGGAAGCTTGGAAGTTGACAGATGAATGAAGCCAAGGGAATAAATGTGTGGAGGAAAGAGCTGGGTAGGAAAGGTGTCCTGTGGACCATTCCACAGAGGAAGACAAGACTGAGAATGAAAGACCTTCAGAAGGTGGGGAATGAAGACCTTGCCCTTGGGTCTGGGTAATGGTAGACAAACCCCTCACCTGGCATTTCAAACTGCCTCTGTAAAAGCAAAAAAAAGGGACCCACACTCCTTTTCCTTTTTTTAAAGATTTCCTTAAAGTAATCTCTACACCCAACATGAGGCTTAAACCCACAACCCCAAGAGTCACATGCTCTACTAACTGAGCCAACCAGGTGCCCCGGAACCCACATCCCTAGATGACTTCACAAGATTTTTTTTTGTGATCAGTGAGGTGCTGGACATAAACAAGTTTTAAGAACTCCAAAGTTCTTTACCATCTAATGTGTATGAAGACAAGAAGGGAGCAGTGGAGGGGTCTGAACCCAATAAGTGGACTGAGGATGCTAGGGGAACAGAGCTGTGAGCCTTTTAAATGCAACAAGAAGTAAGTTACCTAGATATGTCTGTGGGTTGGGTCCAGATGGAAACCCTGAAAGACATACTGCCCTAAGAAAGATTTAAAGTGGGACTAGAGAGAGAGGAACAAGAAGAGAAGAACTCAGGAATATAAGTGAAAGGGTTGATGCCACAGGAGGAGGCCCAGCCTCGGTCTGTAAGTCAGGGACACTTACCCCACCTTTGACCCCGACAGGTTCTTTGCGAATAACCACGGCCTCTGCCTTGATCTCTGTAAAAATGATATAATTGGTTGGTGTGGATGATGAACCCAACAGCCCAAACTGGGAATGACAAGTATTACTAGGCCTCACCCCAGGTCCAGGGCTGTGCGAAACGTGGTGTTGGCAAGAGCAGTGAGGCCAGCAACACAGGAGTCAAGGCGGATGAGCGAAATCTGCTGGTGGCGTTTGGCTGGCGAGGCCTCACATTTGTCCCTTCCAGCCCTGGAGCCCCAAAACAGGAGACTCCCAATCCAGGAAACTGAAGGGTCTGAGAGGAGTCCTTTCTGGAATTCTGGGGGGGAAGGGAATGGCTCATATCAGCCATGTGGCCTTACATCCAGGGGCAGATCCGGGCCCTTGGGAAAAAGTCTTTGCTTTGTGAGGAGGCTAAAAGAGAGCACAATCTGGGAGGGACCAGATTCTTCTGATAGGTGACTCCTGGGGTGTGGGCCAAGAAAGGGTTTTGGGCAGGAAGAGGACTCACAACAGGGCATGCTTGAGAGGAATTGTTTAAGGCTTTAAACCCTTGCCAAGGCAGAGAGTATGAGACTCGACCTATAAGTTACTTGGCTATATATAGTGTGTAACCTGAAAATGCCTCGCTGGGCAGCATTTGTGTTTTTGACCTCACAGTGTGTGCTTCATGTGGAGGATGGAGTGGGGGAAGGGATTCTGCCTGGGACAGACAAAAGTGGGGAGGCACTGGCTTTGAAGACCACATTTCCTCCCTTTTTATGCCTGGGGTGTAACCAGAGACCAGAGTCAACAACGAATCTGGCTCAGGACTGCTTTTGTTTGCAGCTCTCCATGGGGCGTGACTTGCTTTTTTCAGAGGTCAGTCAATTGTAAATTGTGTAATTTCGGGTTCTGCTGACCAGGGTAGGGGAGACTTTTGAGGGGGTTTGCAGCAAAGGGGTGGATGGTGTCACTCAGGCATCTAGGAAACTCTTGCATCTCTCTCTAAGACCAGACCTGGCCACATGAATTCTCCTATTCATAGGTGAGCAGAAAATACACGTGAATTTGGGTGTTAACAACTGAATTTGCTTTAGCAAATCGACCGATGTCAAATACCCAAAATAAGGTGATATCCTAAGTTCAGAGGGAGCAAAAACAATAAAACCAATTACTTTGTATGCTTGATTACACTTTTCTGGTTACAACTATTGGTCATGGCCGAGGGACATATATATGTGTGCCCTGTGCTATGGGAAGGGTACCATGCTGGAAACCGCTAAAGGTCTCAATCATTTTTAGTCTACATTTCCCTTCCCTCCTTCGTGGTTAGCGCAGGACCTGATATTCATTCATGCACTCAGCAAAAATCTGTTTAGCATTTATCTTATGACAGCCACTATTCTAAAGGCTGGGGATACAGCAATCAAACAAGCTCTTGCTCTTTTAGAACTTACAACCTACTGAGGTGGAGCAGATAATAAAATTAACACATTATAATAGACCAAGTAGCAAGACATACCACGAAGAAACATAGAGAGATACAGAAGGTAGAGAGGGGCAGTATCTCCAAAAGTGGAGTTGGCGAAGAGGTGAGTGGGTGAGCCCTGAGGCTGACTGAAGGAAGGGTGTCCAAGACAAAGGCGGGATTTCAGAGAGGGTGCAGGGGAAGTGGTGTGAGGTGAGGTCAGAGGGGAATCCGAGGCAAAGGTAGACTTTGTGGGGCACTGGAAGGCTTTGAATTTTATGCTGAAGGAGATGCGAAGCTCACGGGGGATTTTCAACAGAAGTGAGACAGGATCATCCTGGCTACACATTTTAAAATAAATTGAAGAGGGCAAATATGGAAACAGGGGAACAGGATCCAATAATCTAAGTAAGAGGTGAGCGTGGCTTGGGCTGAGGATTTACCAGATTCTAAATATTTTGAAGGAAGAGTTGGCAAGATCTAAGTAGATTGCTACTTAGAGGGAGAGAAGTAAGGAGGAATCAAAGACTTGGGTGTGAGCAGCTGGAGGAATAGAGCTGTTGTTTACTAAGACGGGGAAGGCTGGTGGAGGAACAGGTTTGGAAATAAAGGATCCAAAGTTTGGTTTTAGAATTGTTAAGTTTAAGATGCCTGATAAACAACTAGTAGAGCTGCTCAATAGGTTGTTGGATACATGAGTCTGGAGTTCACGGGAGTGGATGGGGCTACAGGTATAAATTTGGGAGTGGAAAGCACATGAAAACTTAAAGCTCTAAGTGGAAGGAGGCCACCTAGGAAGATAGAGTATAGATGGAGAAGAAAAGCAATCCAGGAGTGAACCTCGGGGACGCCAACATTAGAGGTTAGGGATATGAGAAGAATGAGCCAAGGTGATGAGGAGGAACCAGTGAGACAGAAAGAGAGAGCGACATCCCAGGAAACAAGGGGAGAAGCCTATTTCAAGATGGGAGTGTTCCTCTGGGTCAGGTGCTGCTGATAGATCAAATATGAAGAGGACTTAAAATTAGTCATTGGATTTGGAACATGGAGGTCATTGGTGAGTTTCACAAAAGCAGTTTTAGTGAAGTTGTGGGGATGAAAGCCTGATTTGGAGTAGTTTCAAAACAGTATAAAAAATAAGTTGAGATAATGAACATGTAGGTAATTCTTTCAAGAAATTTTAGTATAAAGAGAAGCCAAAAAAACCAAAACCAAAAACAAAAAAACAAAAAACAAGAAAACCCAAGGCAGTTGCCAGAAGGAGAAATATTGGTGTCTAATACGGATTAATAGCCTGCCAGAAATTGTTATTCACAAACAGTGGTTGTTCTTTTCAGAAGAAGGCAGATCCAGAAGAACCCTAGAAATCTCTCCTGGGACTCTCCTACTGGGGGCTGCTAAAGCCTCCCTATCTCTTACAGGTAGCTCTGGCGCCATTGGGTCTGCCAGATCAGAGGTGCCAAGGGCACCTTGCGTGGCAGGCTGGATCTAATGCAGGGCCCTCTCTTGCTCTGGTCTCACTCAAAACTACAAACACCTTGAATCACCCAATACATACATTGGGGCAATATTCCCTATTATAGTTTATGTTCCTTTAAACCCCAAAGGGGCTCACCAAGCATTGGATTCTTTAGCAGTAGCGAGCCCAAGGTGTAATAACTTGTTCTTTACCTTTTAAGGAATGTCCTGACATTCCCCAGATCACTGAACTCCTAAAAACTTGGCTAGTGTGGGAAGTATTGCAGGGTCCTTTCTCCAGGGGACCCAGGCTTTGGGTCTGAAAACTGGCTCAGATCTGGAAATTGTGGGCTCGTCAGCCTTATCCTTAACAGCTCTTGATTTGTATTTTGTTAGCTTGTTCTACAAGCCATGCAATACTCTATTGGCCGCTCATCTATCTCACTCCTAAGAACACCATGGTCTATTAACCAGCTTCAAAACCTCTGTGGGTGGGGACGCACTGGTCATCCTTCTGGCCGTGTTGCCTGTTATAGCTTAGTTTGGCCCTGATCATTAAGTGCTGGCATTTGGCCTTTGTTATTCTGGGATCTTATCATTGCCATTGACACGAGAGAGCCCAGTTAAATGGCAGAGTCACCTATCCTCACTCTGGCCTATAGCAGAAAGTCATCCCAAGGCTTCTCAAAGATGAAGACCCTCACTGAGATGTTCCTTATTGCCTAGTGAAGATAATGTTCTTTGAATCCTTCCAAGAAGCATACATCTCATATGATCAGTTTGTTCTAGTATGCTTGTCTCCCTGAACATTCTGAGCCCTTCTTCAGTTTTCTGCCATGACATTCCAGACTCTACCTGTCATTTACTATAAGGCATCATCATGCCCAAGCCTCAGAAACACACTAATACTAACTCTGTGGGGGTTCCAAGTCCATAACTCCTCCCTTGCTTTCATTTTCTGCTCCCCAACTCGTACTCCTGTCTATCATTCTTAAAATCACTCCCCACACATATCTCCCTAGTTCACACTAACACATCTCGGCTGAATCTGAGGATAAGATGTTTTCTGTTGGATCTGGCACTGTATTTCTCCACTTGGGCTGTCTTAAGACTTAACCCTAGTTATTGGTCCAGAAGCAGTGAATGGAGGCAGAGGAGAACAATCTAATTTTGTCACAGTCGTTGCCAAGAATCTAGTCTCACCCAGATCTGGAGAAGAAAACAGAAGCAACATTCAGGTTAATACCAGTCAACTGATGGGATAGTTTGGGTGGTGTAAGAGAAGCCAAGGAAGGTATCTTCAGGCTTCAGGCGTCTGCCCGCAGGATTGGAAGGAAGTTGGTGGTACCAAAGTATGGGCGAGGCCAGAGAGGACTGTGGGAAGTGGCGTCAGTGCACTAGGTGGCTGTACAGTTCCAGAACTCTGATTCCAGCAAGCAACACCACATCATTCATTCGTCTACTCATTAACTCAACATTTATTGAAAGCCTCTCATGCCAGGTGCTCGGGCTCAAAGATAAATAAAACTGTCTTTATTTTCCAGAAATTCAGACTGTAGTGGGAGGTGGACAGAAATGTCACTTACTATATACCGCCTTACATGTGATAGAGTCGAGGAAGGTACAAGGTGCTGTGGGAGTCCAGACAAAAGACCAAAAACACTTGCCTGGTGTGTTTGCACACAAAGAAGGAGCCATATAATACCTCATTTAGTTTCTTGTCCTGGCACACTTCCACTCCTCATCTCTAGAGCCATTTGACCACAATCACTGGTCAGGGATAATTTAAAGAATCTTGATTTGGTAGCTGAGAGGAGTATAAAGTCAACCTTCCTTTTTGTCCTCAATATCTCTACCTAGTTTCTTAATTTGTTTTTTGACCCATTTCCTCTTGTCCCCCAGTTTCATTGTCCTAAATCTCTTTTCTACTTTTATACCTGATGTGCTTTCACAGATCTCTTGAATCCTTCTTGGCCAAAGCCCAGACTTTTGGGCAAATCCTTAGTCTCTTTCCTTTGTACCTGCCTTGGGAGAAGGGAAAAGTGTGTTACCATGTGCACCATTCTTTCAGTTAGGCAGGTTGATCATCTAATTTCAGCCTTACGTTGTTTCCGTTTTATAAATGAGGCCAAGGGAAGTTGAGGAATTCGCCCATATTCACACATCTAGAAAAGAAAAAGGTAGGATTTTCAATGTAGATCCAATATTCAGAATACTGACCCATATTTAAATGCTCCCAGATGACTAAGTACCTGGAAAACATTCAGTCACAAAGCTTTTCTATTCGAGGTCTCCCAGAAGAGGAGAAAAGTAACTAAAAGACTGCTTTGTAATTTTATAATCTCTCCATGTTTCCTATCAAAGATTTTGTTCCCTCTATGTACCCCAAGACCCATAAGACACTTAGGCCTCTCCTCCAGGATGTATAAGTATATGCATTTCTTGTGACTGTAAATGTAGAAGTAGCATTCCTGAGTTACAAAAAAGGCATGTGTGTGTGTGTATTTATATATACATACATAAAATATCATCAAGTAGTTTTTCAAAGCGATTGTGCCAATTTACATTTCTACCAACAGCTAATTATTCTCATCAGCATTTGCTATTGTCAGTCATTTGGGTTTGAGCCATTCTTGTGAGTTTGTAGTAGAATCTCATTGAGGTATTAATTGCATCTACCTGATTATTGATGAGGTTGAGCACGTGATTTAATGAGTGTAATGTCTGAAATAGATTTTCTTGAAGCCATCTTCTCCCAGATTCAGAAGTCCAAAGCTATACAGTTCTCCTTTTTGCGCAGCTTTAGCTGCATCACAAGTTTTTGATTTGTCTTATTTTTATAATCGCTCTGTTCAAAATTTTTTCTAGCTTCTATTGTGATTCCTTTTGTGAAACTGTAGATTTATTTAGAAGTGTATTTTAAAATTTCCAACTGTAATTTTCTGAATATTGTTTTGTTATTGATTTCTAGCTTAATTTGACTGTGGTGTCAAAATACTCCACGAGATTTCAGTCCTTCGACATTCATTGAGGCTGGCTTTAAGGCTCAGAACTTTATAATTGTGGTGCATAAAATAAATGAGTATTCTTCACATCTTGGGTGTGGTGTTTTTACAGGCCAGTTAAATCAATTTTATAAATGTATATATACTCCTGTAAATATGAACTGACTTTTGTCTGGCCTATCGGATCTCAGAGAGGTTAATAAAATTTGAAGCTATGCATTTTAGTTACATACAAGTTTAGAACTCTTGCATCTTTTTTTAAATTCATTTTGAGAGAGAGAGACAGAGAAAAAGAGAGAGAATGAGTGGGAGAGGGTCAGAGAGAGAGGGAGAAACAAAATCTGAGCTATCAGCACAGAGCCTAACATAGGGCTCAAACCCATGAACTGTGAGATCATGACCTGAGCTGAAGTCAGGTGCTTAACTGATTGAGCCACTCAGGCACCCTTATCATTATTATTGAGAGAGAGAGAGAGCGAGCGAGAGCTAGCATTAGCAGTGGAGAGAGGCAGAGGGAGAGAGGGAGAGAATCCCAAGGAGGCTCCATGCTCAATGTGGAGCCCGATGGAGAGCAAGACGTGGGGCATGATCCTATGACCCTGGGATCTAACTCTGAATTCTACAGAATTATATATTATATATAACAATATTATACAATAATACATATAATGTATATTATATATAACATATGATAATGTTAAATATCATAATATAATATACATATATATAAAAGAACTGTTCCAACAAACCAAAACCAGGAGAATTTATCCCCAAAGATCTGAACTAATATATATAGCCTTTAGGCAAAAGGAAATGATTCCAGATAAAAGCTCAGAAATGTAAGAAGGAATGATAAATACAAATGAATATTGAAAATATAAAGCAATACAAATTAATGTCTCGTGGGGAGTTATATAGAGAATTATAATACAGCACGAGAGAATTAAGTCAGGAGGGAAATAATAGGGTTATGTTTTAAGGTCCATGCATTGTCCACAAAGAGGGAAAAGACCCAATTAACACTGAATTTTTATAAGTTAAATGCACATATTGCAATACCTAATGCAATCATTATGAGAATTTATAGGATTGGAATAACATAACATTTTAAATGTTTTTTTTTTTATTTATTTCTAGGAGGTAGAGAGAGAGAGACAGAGACAGCGTGAGCAAGGGAGGGTCAGAGAGAGAGGGAGTCACAGACTGAAACAGGCTCCAGGCTCTGAGCTGGCAGTCAGCGCAGAGCCCGACGCGGGGCTCGAACCCACGAACCGCAAGATCACGACCTAAGCGAAAGTCGGACGCTTAACCGACTAAGCCACCCAGGCGCCCCGGATTGGAATAGCATTTTAAAGTCCTCAATCAATGCAATGAAAACAAGAACTGAAAGAAATGAAATCTAGAACAAGCAGTACAAATTGAAGAGCTGAGCAAGATGGAAGATTTAAATTTTTAAAAACCAGAAATTAGATTACATGCAAATGTTTAAATTCCCTGTTTAAAAGACAAGGATTATTTTACAGAATTACACTGAATTGCATGCACTATTGACAAAAGACAAATCTAAAACATAAGATTTCTCAAGGATATGAAGATATCAATATTAGACAAACAAAAGCATTAACTGAGGTGTTTGAGTGGCTCAGCTGAGCATCCGACTCTTGATTCCTTTCTTTTATTATTTTTATTATTATCTTATTGTTTTGACACTCTTATCCCATTGTCTTTGTCTCCCAGTGTTGCTGTTGAGAAATTAGCTGCCAGTCTCTCACTCCTTTGATGGCAGTCTGGTTTTTTCCCTCTGGCTGCTTTTAAGATATCTTCCTTGTCTATAATCTTTGGCAATTTTACTAGAAAGTGCCAAGAATTTCCTTTATTTAACCAGTTTTGAGCTTCTTGGATCTGTCAATTGATGTAATTAATCAGTTTTGGAAAAGTCTCAATTATTCACTATTAAAGTTGTATTTCTGTTCCATAATTTCCATGCTCACCTTCTAACATTTCATCTAAACATACATTAAAGCTTTTCATGGGAGGTGCTTGGGTAGCTCAGTCAGTTAAGCATCCAACTTGATTTACGCTCAGGTCATAATCTCACAGTTCATGAGATCAAGCCTTGTGTTGGGGGAGTGGGGTCGGGGGAGAATCCCCTTCTTGGGATTCGTTCTCTCCCTCTCTGCGTCTCCCCTGCTCATGCTCTCTCTCTCTCAAAATAAATAAACCTAAAAACACTTTTCATAGTCCTTATATGTCAGTGCCACAGTCTGAGAAAAGGTAAATACAAAAATTGAGAATAACCATTTTGAGGCTTTTATAGCACCTGGCAGACTGATTTTATGCCAAGAACCTAATAAAAATTTGGGCTTATATCTGATATGTCTTTTTCTTATTTCGTTGTTCTACTGATTTACTTAAATAATATTTTGATTTTACAGAACTATCAGTTCTATGACATTTTGGATATTTAAAATAATTCATTCAGAAAGTGCTTTTCTGTGTCTCTTATACTCTCTTCTAATTTTTCCTCTCCATGCTTCCTTCTGGATACTTTCTTCGATATTACAAATTCTCTCTTTTTCTATGTGTAACTGACTATTAAATCTATTCATATGTAGATTTAATATATTCTATATGTATCTTAATTGTTTATTACTTTTTAGTTCTAGCATTTTCAGTGGCTCTTTAAAATTTTTTTTTATTTTGGGGCACCTGGGTGGCTCAGTTGGTTAAGCAACCAACTTTGGCGCAGGTCATGATCTCACGGCTTGTGGGTTCAAGCCCCACGTGGGACTCTGTGCTGACAGCTAGCTCAGAGCCTGGAGCCTGTTTCAGATTCTGTGTCTCCCTCTCTCTCTGACCGTCACCTGCTCATGATGTGTCTCTCTCTGTCTCTCAGAAATAAATAAATAAAAATATTGTTTTAAATTTTAAAAATTTTTTATTTTCATTTTTTCTTTTTTTGTTTTAGAGAGATAGGGAGAGGGTGCATGTGAATGGGGGAAGAGAAGGAGAGAGAGAGAGAGAGAAAGAGAGAGAGAGAAAGGGAGAGAATCTTAAGCAGGCTCCATGCTCAGCACAGAGTCTGACATGGGGCTTGACTCCACAGCCCTGGGATCATGACCCTGAACTAAAATCATTAGATGCTCAACTGACTGAGCCACCGAGGTGGCCCTTTAGTGGCTCTTTTTAAAAAACAGTTTTCAGTTCTCTGCTAAATTTTCAAGGTTGAGGGGCTCCTGGGTAGCTCAGTCAGTTAAGCATCCAAATTTGGTTCAGGTCATGATCTTGCACTTTGTGACTCCCCTATCAAGCTCTGTGCTGACAACTCAGGGTCTGGAGCCTGCTTCAGATTCTCTGTCTCTCTTTCTCCCTGTTCCTCCTCTGCTTCTGTCTCTCTTTCTCTCTCAAAAATAAATAAGCACTTAAAAATGTAAAAAAAAAAAATGAAACTTTTGAGGTTGAATTTAATCTCTTTCAACAAATTAATTATAGCTTTTTAAAGTATGTAAAAAGTCTAATATCTGGGTCTCTGCACTTTAAGGCTGTGTTTTCTTACTTTTTATTCATAATGTTTGCCTCCTTGCTTTTCTGTTTTTGTTTTGCTTTTTGTTTCATTTTGTTTTGTTTTGCTGTGTGTATATATGTGTTCAGATATTTTCCGTGTGAAGGAAAGGGATTTTCACTCCTCCTTACTCCTTTGGGTATCCCTACATCCTTGGTTGCCTCATAAGAAAACATGTGAAGTAATAAATACTTGCTGTTTGTTTGTCTTAAATGCTTGCCATTTTAAGCTGCTTAGTTTATAGTCATTTGTTGCTCAGTAATAGATAACTAACTAGCATACCTGGTTTGAATACCAGCACTGCCCTTTATTGGCTTTGTATCCTTGGACATAGGACTTCACCTTTTGAAGCCCATTTTCTTTTTCTTTAATGGTGATAATATCTACTTACAGTGCTATTGAAGCCCAGTCTCTGTTATATAGTAAATTCTTAATAAATAACTATTTTTATTACATTTATTATTAAGTAAAGTGAATGCTTAAACACAAAGAAAGCTATAGAGCCACTATAAAAAGTAAGCACACAAACTTGCAAAGAATAGCCACCTTGGGCCCTTAAGTGTAGAGCCAAGCTTTATTTGCTTTCCTAGACCCCAAGAACATGATTTTGTCAGAATCCACATAATGAGGATCATAAATTGTCCAGAAAAGGTCAGAACAAAATCAATGTGTACTGTTTTTTCCATTTTTTATTTTACACAGGAATCATCTGAAAATATATAATATACATTTACTTGTTTTCTTTAACAGTGTGTTTGTACTTATGGAAGTTTCAGCAATCTAGAAAGTTCTTTTCTCTGGAGCAGTGGTTCTCAAACCATCATGCATGAAAATCACTTGGAGGGCTTACTGAACATAAAATGCTGGACTCCACTCACAGAGTTTTTGATTCAGCAAGTTTGTGTTGGGGCCTAAGACTTTGCATTCGTAATGAATTTCTAGAGTGATGCAAATATTGTCGGTCTGGGGCCACGTTTTGAGGACCTCTGCTTTGGGACATCTTTGTGCCTGATAAAGGAAGCATTATGGTTTTAAAGAGCAAGGAGTAATATTTAGACAAAATGTGGAATAAAAAAAAATCCAATTTTTTTATCAGGATATACAAGGCCCTGCATGATGGAGTCCATCTATCTCACCTCCTTTATTTCTAGCTCACCTACTTTGTTTCTTAGTTCCACATGGCCTTCATTCTGTTCCTCAAAGACATCAAGCCCATTTCTGTCTCAAGGTTGCACTTGCTGTTCCCTCTGCCTGAGGCTCTTCTCTCCCATATTATGGCTCTCTCTTTGTCATCGCTGAAAGCCCAACTCTAAATGTCACGTTTTTTCTTTTTTTAATGTTTTATTTATTTCTGAGAGACAGAGAGAGAGAGAGGCAGCGTGAGCAGGGGAGGGACAGAGAGAGAGGGAGACACAGAATCCGAAACAGGTTCCAGGCTCTGAGCTAGCTGTCAGCACAGAGCCCGACGTGGGGCTTGAACCCACGAGCCGTGAGATCATGACCTGAGCTGAAGTTGGACTCTTAACCAACTGAGCCACCCAGGTGCCCCTAAATGTCACCTTTCTAGAGAGGTGTTGTCTACCTGGAAAGAGCCATTCTCTATCACACTTGCTGCTCTCCTAAGTTCTTGTTTTCATGTCATTCATTGTGATCTCAAATTGCCTTATTGTTTGCTTTTTCAAAAATTCCAATATAGCAGAAGATTGTCTCTTAGGTTCTTTGCTACCTTCAGCCTGGAATGGGGCCTGATACCTGATATGTTACAGGTGTCTACAAGATATCTGTTCATTGGTGAGATCAATGTTTGGCATGGGTCTTTTACTTTATAACCTAGTTTCTGAGAGGAAGTGAAGAACCCGGGGAATATGGACTATGGTCCCTCCCTAACCTGCTTTCCTACATGTTACAGCTGCCAGGATTCTTCTGGGCTTGTAATATGAAAAGAAAGGGGTTTGTACTTTTCTCTCCCCTGTGCTGTCTTCTGTACCCTTGGTTGCCGCGTAAGAAGGCAAGATGGTAATTTGGGCAATACTTGTCATTCTCAGTGATTCCGGAATTTGCTAAATGGGTCACTTTTTCATCCATCCAGAGCACTCCTAACTTGTATAAGTGATTGTCTTCTGGATGGCTGGCATCTGCCAAGTTGTCTCCAGCTAAGATGAAGGAAGGGAGCTGCTTCCCTACTTTTGTTGGGTACCAGGTGGGCTCTGGATGTAGTTGTTCCCCTCAGGTAGCCCTAGCCATCTGGGATCCCAGGTTAGACATGGATCTGATCCATCCCATTGATGAGGACATGGGCCACTAAGATGAACAAAGTGGCAAACCTGCTTACTCAGAGATTTTAAAGTTGTATTTCTTCTCCTCCAAATGGTTTGCTCATTAAAAATTGAGGCCTGTGCCAATTCTGGCTGTAGACAAGTTCTGGATATTCTCTCTACAGACAATTATTGGTTGATCTGACTCACTTCCATACCCTCACCTCTCCATGTCTCTGCCCTGGCACCTGGTCTTGGGAGGTTGGCATTCTGGCAGTAATCTCAGGCTGCTGCCGTGAGCCATGGGAAAAACAACAGAGCTTTCTCTAGGGAGTTAATAAGTGAATCTCATGGTCTAGCCACTGGCTTTTACTATTGTTTGCATGAGGTTTGGGGGAGGATTTTTCCCAAATAAAAAGAATTGAGAGTTCTCTTGGTTAGGGATGCTTTGGATCCCTAATGCATTAGCGTTAGATGTGTTTATACAGATACATTTCATATTTTATCTGTCCTTTAGATAGGCGTGTAGAGCATTCCAATTATACTAACTTCTTTCACTTCTGCCCTTTCTCCATGCTAAGGCAAGTTGGAGACACTGGTACTTGATTAGTGACTTTGGCATTGCTTGCACACCTTTTTGTGCCAAGAATGAGCTGAAGATGGATTTGACAAGAAGCAGAGGTTGTGGGTGGGAGGCTTTGGCAGCTCCTCTAGGAGCTGCCTTGAGGGTTTTGTTAGGCCAGCTCACCCTCCTCTAAAGCTTTACTGTGTTTGTGTGGGAGTTCAATGCAACAACTTGTTAAGTGCCTACTCTATACCAAACCCTCTTCCTAATTAAGTGTTGGGGATACCAAGACTAAGAATTTTCTCCTTGCCTTCAAGGAGCTCAGAACCTTATTAGGAGAGGGAACCTATGGTGGTAATGTCAAAATGGCTCTAAGGTCTTTTTATTCTTTTTCCTGAATTTGAGCTTGTCATGTCACTAGCTTTTGACCAGTAAGATGTGGTGGAAAAAATACTGTATAACTGCTAAGGTTGGGCCTTAAGAGATCTGCAGATTCACTTTTGCCACTCTTAGAATGCTTCTTCTTTGAAACCAGCCACCATGTAAGGAGTCTGTCTACCTAAGACCACCATGCTGTGAAGAAGCTCAAACTAGTCACATGGAGCAGAGTAGGAGAAAACACTGAGGCACTACTCATGTGACTAAAACCGTGGTGTTCTTTCTGATTAGCTCAGTAGCTAGCTGAATAGATGAAGTGAATGACCTCAGCTGATGCCAGCTAGAGCAGGAAAAGCATCCAAGCAAGCCTTGCCTAAATTCTTGACCCATAGAATTATGAGCAAATAAAATGGCTACTATTTTAATCCATTCAGTTCTGGAATAGGTTGTTATTCAGCTATAGATAATTGAAACACTCATATTCTTAATGCTAGAGGTATGCATAGGATGTTATAGGAACACAGAACAAAGTATGTGAGCCAGCTTGAGGTGATGAGAGAATGGTCACGGAATTCTTTCCAATGTAGGTCTGCTTGAGTAGAAACTTCTCTAATGACTTAGAGGTGAGCCAGTCTTAGGGGAGTGAAAAGGCTGTCTAGATACAGGAGACTAGAACACAATAGCATGGAGGTGATTGGAAACTTGGTACATATGTGAGGGATCTTCAAGCAAGTGTAAGGCAGAGAGCAATGGGTCAGTTTGCAGAGGTATTCATGATAATAATAATAGTAGTAAGAGATGACATTTTTTGCATGCTTGCTTCGTGCCAGATATTGACCTAAAGTTTTATACATATTAACTTATTTAATTCTCACAACAACCCGATATTATTTTTCCCCTTTTACATTAGAAGAAAACAAGGCACAAAGAAATAATTTGCTCAAGGGCACATAGCTGGAAATGCAAAGTAAGGACTTGAACCCAAGTGAAATCTTGGAAGATTTTGTGTGCCTCTTTAAAGAGCTTGGGATATGTTCTGTAGGTGACATGGTGTGATCCAAAGGTTTTGAGGAAGGGAATGATATGGTCACATCAAAAGATTCTGTCATCTTTATAATTTGCGCCACATAGGTTATTTTCTTTGCCTGTTGTCTATTTCTGTATAGTGACTAGCAGTGAACTCTAACAATCAGGGCCTGTGGGCTTATCTTTGAAGGATATAAGGAAAGAGGGAGATATGAGGGGCATGAGCTACTCCACAGCTGGTCATGAGGGTGGAGGGGAGAACAGAATGCCCAGGGAGAGAATGGGTGTGGCAGCCACCAAGAGAGAAACGTGGGCTGCATCCTTTACCCCATAGAAAGATGAGAACAGTAACAGATGGGAGCCAGCCTGTTCTGAGAAGATCTTTTAGGCACAGGCACAGATAGACTCATGGGCTTTGAAGACAATCTGCCTCTCTTTCTTTCCTCTTCCCTATGGCCTTTCAGGTGATTAGCATCACACTGTTGCTGTTGGGTTTCCCAAGAGCAATTAGCAAAGAAGAGAACATTTCACATGAATTCAGAAATGCTCGTCTGGCTGTGACCATCGCTTTCTGAAGGGGTCCTTATGGGTAAGCCATCAAATAGCTTCTCCCGCATGCACCATACTCACTTCTTCTCTGTCCCCTGCTCTGTCAACCAAGGACAGTAGAACACACTCCCTAGAGTCTTAATCTTTGTGAAGACTTGTCACATCTTCACTTCAACAAAGTTTGTGCAAGGAGGGAAGAGACAAAAATATGAGTGTATAAGAAGCATATAAGAAGAAAGAGGTCTAGTTTAGGTTCTAGGAGAAGCTAGAAGATCTGGCCCTCAGACTTAGGTTAACTGACTTTTACTTTGTGTGATATAGACAAATGTCTGAAGTTCCCTAGATCCCAAGCTCTTCATCTGTAATATGAGGGTGTTGGGTGAAGACCAATTTCACCACAAATATCAGGAATAACCACTGCTAATGTTTACTGACCATGTACTAAAAGCCTGACTTGGTGCTAAGCATTTGGCACACCTTATTTATTTAATCCTCATAATAACCAGAGCTTGGTAAAGTTCACTGAAGCCATTCTTGACCATCCTATCTAAAGCTCCTTGTATTCATTATCTGTTGCGGTGTAACAACTTACCTCAACTTGTAGTCACCTCAAACCACATTAAAATTTTAGTCTCATAGTTTTTGTGGGTCAGAATTCCAGAGCAGCTTGGCTGACTGAATATGACTTGTTGTCTTTTATGAGTTTGCTATGTCCGTAGTCATCACTTTCAACATAGCAGGTAGACACTCCATGGATATCAGTACCTCCTTGCAGTAGGACCGTCCATGAGACGATTTGAATGTTCTCAGAACATGGCAGCTGGCTTCCCCCAGGGTGAGCAACCCAAGAGAGGGCAGTGTGGAAGCTGAAATGTCTTTTATGACCTACTTTGGAAGCCACATACCATCATTTCAGAACATCCTATTGGTTATCTTGGTCAGCTCTGTTCACTGTGGTGAGGATACACAGGGCTGGAACACCAGGAGGCAAGGGTCATCAGTAGCTATATTGAGGCTGGCTATCACCTTCCACCTTTCTTTCGCATTACTGTGTTTTCCTTTCTGGTTTTTTTTTTTTTCTAATGGAAACGTCTTNCACACACAGAATCTTAAGCAGGCTCCAGTCTCTGATCTGTCAGAACAGAGCCCAATGCGGGGCTCAAACCCATGAACCGTGAGATCACAGCCTGAGCCAAAGTCAGACACTCAACTGACTGAGCCACCCAGGCACCTCAATATGTTTTACCTTTAACAGCACATTCCTGAAATTATCTTACTTGTTTGCTTGAGATCCATTTCCTCCCCCACTAGAATGTAAGCCTCCTGAGAGCAAGGATTTCATCTTTTTTATTGCTGTATCGTCAGCACCTGGAGCAATGTCAAGTGCAAAGTTGATTCTCAATATTAAGCATGTGCTAGGTACTACTGTTATGCCAGTTTCAGATGCAGAAACAGGTTCAGAGAAGTTAACTAATTTGCCCGAAGTCACATAGATAGTAAGTGTTGGAGCTGGGATACCGACTTACACTCAGGGACTGATACCAACAGTCTACATGGATATCATTTGATGATTCCAGTGGTGCCATTATACAAATGGAGCCACGTGTGGAAGTGAAGAGCAGGACAGCCTGCAGGCAAAGGGCTGGGAGAATTCACAGGTAACTGAGAAATACTAGGAGGAAGGTGTAAGTAAGTATCTATATAAATAGTTGTGTGTATGATCGAGCTGGTTGAGAGAGAGACCGAGAGGCAGGGAGGCAGAGAGAATGTGTGGGTATGGTAGCTGGATCATTAAAGGGGAAATAATGTACTCTGAATAGCTGTTATGACATAGGACTGGAGATAATACTTTGACCTTAGTCTTATTTGCCTCAAAATTCTTGAGAAAAAATTGGCCTCCAAGGAACATCTTTATTAAAATGATGAAGTAAATTTTCCTTTAAAAATCCCACAAGCAATTTAAGTCATTATTTGATTAGCAAACATATTGCCAAATTACACATGAATTGCTAACTTAATTATGTTTGTGGGAATTATCCATTTTCTGGATTATTTGCCAGAAAAAGAAAAGTACTGTGTTGGCCACCCACTCTTCATTCTCCTTCCCAGGCTCCTGAAGGAGGGGCCCTGGTATTCATCAAACATACAATGGGATCCTCTTAGAACAATGCCTCACCCACCCTCTCTCTTGGCCTGGGAGATGGAGATTTGGGGGAGGAGTGGAGGGAAATGATAATAAAAGGCCATCACTTATTCTCTCTCTCCTCTGAAGCATTCTGGGTGCTGAGTTAAGGGGCTAGGGGTATTGTCTTGTCTGTGTGGAGGGGTCTTTGGTGTTTGAATGAGACCAGGGTGAGATCCAAGGGAAAGGCTATAGAAGTTGGCTGCTGAGATGGCTCTAATCTAGCCTTGAAGCCAAGATGGTGGTGGTTCCTGGGTTTCTCCAAGACTCAGCCTTGTTCACCAGAGTAGGATAGCAAAGAGAGATTCTGTGCAGAAGACCTACTCAGGAGAAATGAAAGAGTTTGCATTTAGCTTGAAGGTATCCTCAGGAACCTGTGGTAGCTATGGTTAGTTAAGGTAGTTAATTAGCTTAACTAACTAATGGTTAGTTAAAACAAGACCTGGTTGAGAGATTAAAATAAATCCCCCCTCAAACTGGTGAGTTTGTCCTCACTAGAAGCATACAGACAGAGACTGCATAGTCATGTCTCAGTGAAACTGGCATTTTCCCTGTGTTTACTATTTAGTCTTATTTCTTAGTTTATTCAAGGCAGATTCTAGGAGGTCTCATCTTTCCTTTTCCATGACTCCCTTATGAGGGGGCCATAGCACAGTGATAAAAGCAAAGGCCTTAGAGTTTGCTTCATTTTGTATCCGTGGCTCTCACACTTATGTGACCAGAGGCAAGTTACTTAGCTTCTCTGTGCCTCTATTTTATCAAATGTAAAATAGGGATAAAAATTGTTCTTCTTTCATACAGTACTTGTGAAGACAAAATTAGGATAATACACGTAGAGCTCTTAGAACAGTATGTTGTATTCAAGAATTCATTTAACAAAATATATGCAATAAATGTTGCTATGTGCCAGGTATATGAGAAGGATGGAGATCTGGTTCTGGCCCCAAAGAAACTCACATTCTCGTGGTGGGTGGTAGGCAGAATAATGCCCCCTCGCCCCCCAGATGTTCATGTTCTAATCTCTGGAACAGGTGAATATTAGGTTACATGGCAGGGGGGATTAAGGCTGCAGATTAAAGGAAGGTTGCTATAAACTGGCTTTCAAATAGTAAGATTATTCTGGATTATGCAGAATATGGGCCTGCTATAATCACAAGGGCCCTTAAAATATGGAAGAGGGAGGCAGAAGAGTGAACATCAGAGTGATGTCATGTAAGAGAGACTTGACCTGCTGTTGCTGACTTTGAAGGTGGAAAGGGGACAAAAGCCAAAGAGGGCAGACAGCTGCTACAGGATAAAAAAGGTAAGGAAATGAGCTCTCCAAAAGGAACATAGCCCCAGTGATACCTTGATTTTAGCTCAGTGAGACCCACTGCAGACTTCTGACCTCCAGAGCTCTAAGATAATAACTTCATGCTGTTCAAACCACCAAGTTTGTGGTAATTTATTACCATAGCAATAGGGAGTGAAAACTAATACAGATTAAAAAAAAAGAGTCAACACATGAAGACATACTTAATCTCAGGGAATGATAAATACTAGGAAGAGATGAAGCAGGTTAAAGGGAGAAAGAATTGATGGAGATGGGGACTCTTTTAGGTGGCCAGAGAAGGCATCTCTGGGGACATGACATTTGAGGAGAGGCTTGAAATGAAATGAGAGGACAAACAATGGATCTGCATTCCAAGCAGAGGGAACAGAGCTGACAAAGGCCTTAAGGAGGGAAAGACTTTGAGTAATTGAAGAAGGGTCAGTGTAGCTGAGGTGAGCAAGTGGGAAAGTGATAAGAGATGAGATCAGACAAGGTAAAGATCAGATCCTATAAGCCCTTGAAGTTTGGTTTTTATGGTAAGAAGTCTGGCTTTTATTCCCCAGGTGAAAGGAAGCCACTGGAGAGGAACAAGCAGAGACGGTGGTGGGATGGATTTACATTTTACAAAGCTCACTTGGGCTGCTGTGTGGGGAATAACCTGGAAGGAGTTAAAGAGTGGAAATAACGAGCCAAATTATGAGAATGTTACGGAAAAAGATGGACTAAACTTAGCTGGTGGTGATAGAGGTGGTGAGAAAGAGTTGGAATGTGGACATATCTTTGCGGTTAGAGCTGATATTATTCAGGTTTGCATATAGGGTTTAAGGGAAGGAAACAAACCAAACCACCTAGATTTGGGCTGAGGCAGCTGGGTGAATGGACACACCACTTAATTAAATGAGGAAGACCGGAGAAGAACAGGTTTGAAAGGTAAGAATCCAGAATGTTCACCTAATAAACACCTAAAGATTATCATCAGTATCTGATGCTCCTGACATACTCTATTGCTAGGTCCCATCTCCATATCTATGCTCATGATATTCCTTCCATCTGCGACTTCCTCTTCCCACTGTATTATTGAGGGCTCAATTTATGTCCATATCCAATATCACTCCTTTTCTTCTTCTGCTGGATGGGAAATCTCTCTTCACGTGGACCCCTCAGAGGCTAGTGGTGTTTATCTTTCCCAGTTTGCTTTTGGACCTCATTTATGTAAGTGCTTTATCTTACCTCCTGGATGATAGTCTTCTTGAAGGCAGGGATGGGCATTCTTCTCGAATTCTCTGTTGCATAATGACTTGCATTTAGGAAGTACCCAGTAAATAGTTGCTGAATGGAATAGACTGTTATAGAGAAGACTGTGTTGCGTGGAGTAACTGAATTAGGTATTCTCTAGTTTCTGCTCTAAGATTTCGTAATTCATTTGATTGCAGGTTGATTGTCCCCACCATCCTGGAAGTTTCTAAGTTGCCTAGTTCTGCACTTGATTAGGGAATATATGGACAATGCAATCTACTTTCAATCCCAGCCCAAGGAGCACTTCCATTAGGAGGGAAATAGTAGGGTGTGTAGATGCATGCAAATATGGTTTTCTGATGCCAAAAATAAATGGTTTCAGATTGTACGTGGTTTTATACTACCCATCCTTTCTTTCTACTTCCTTCCATCTCCAATAAGGACAACCTCATAACAGATCAAAAACAGAAAATGATGGTAAGATGCCAGTATTGCCTTCAACTATTCCATTTCCACAATTGTGCAAAAATCTCACATGTATTATTTAAGTACTCAATTTTGGCAGCATTTATGTGTATCCATTTCCAATACCAGGATTGATATACAGTTGACCTTTGACCAACAAGTGTTTGAATTGCACGGGTTCACTTATGTGTGGATTTTTTTTGATAAATATGGTATAGTATTATACTGTATAAAAATAAATATAAAAAATAAAAATAAAGTAAATATAAATAATATAACATATTTATAAAATATATTTATAAAATACAAATACATATTAAACATAAAAATAATATATGTACTTTTGCTTATGATTTTCTTAATAACATTTTCTTTTCTCTAGCTTACTTTATTATAAGAATACAGTATACAGTATATACAATACACAAAATATGTGTTAATGAAGTGGTCATGTTATCAGTAGGACTTGTGGTCAACAGTAGGTTATTAGTGGTTCATTTGGGAGAAGTCAAAGGTTATACATAGAGTCTCGACTTTATGGGCAGTTGGCACCTCTGACTCCTCAGAGTTCAAGAGTCAACTATGCATTTAAAGACTGCTTAAAGAAACATGCAGTTAAGAGAAGTTATTCTTAGCAACAATCTATATTTTTACTTTTAGCCATTTATCAGTTAGCTTTGGCTACATGACAAATGACCCCAGAACAGAGTGGCCTAAAAGAGTAGCTATTAATTTAATTTGTAATTCTGAAGTTTGGCAATTTGGGCTGGGAAGCTCAGAAGGTCTTAACATGGGCTGGTTCGGCTGATCTTGGCTGAGCTCATTTACATATTTGTGATCAACTGGATGGTCTGATGGCTCAGCAGAGGTGCCTGGAAAAATGAATCATTTTCTACAGGGTTTCTCCTCTTCCACAGGCTAGCTGGTTTTCTTTATATGTAATGGCAGCAGGATTCCACAAGTGAAAAAGAAATGCAAGATTCCTGAAGCCCAGGCTGCGAATTTTTCAACATTGCTCCTGCCACATTTTATTTCCAAAGCAAGTCAAGAGCCCAGTTCAGATTCAAGGGGTGAATAAATTGCCTCCCTCCTTCAGGATTGCATTATGATAGCCTGTAGATATGGGGGGAGGGGGGATGAAGAAGTATGGCCACTTTTGTAATCTGTCACAGTTATATCGAGTGCTTTTGGTTTAAATAACAGAAAATCCAACTCTAAGTTACTTAAACAACAAAGACACATTTATCTCACAAAATATGAAATTTAGAGGAAAAGTGATTACAGGGTTATTTCAATGGCTTCGCAATGCCATCACGGGTCTAGATTTTCTTTTATTCAAATTTCCACTCTGTTATTCCCAGCTTGTTTGTTTCTGTCCACATTTTAGCAGAGGTCCATGACAATTTCAGGCTCTACATATGGATGTTGAAGGAAGGTCTAGAAGAGAAAAATGGAATGTCTCTGTCTTGTATCTCCTTTTAGAAATGAGGAAAATCTATCCAGAAGCTCTTTGCAATCTTCTCGTTGGGTCCCAGTATATCATATGACTGTAACTGAGGATAAACAGATTGTAAAGCTCTGCCTGCCAAAACTTCATACTGCCAGCTTTTGAGGTAGGAAGATGAGGATTAAAGGTGGTGAGCTATTCATAAATTTCCCTCAAGAAATACAACAGCTCAGGAATGGTGAATGTAGGGCAAATAGTTCCATGCAGAAAGTAGATTTGGGTTTATCCTTCTGGATATTCCTACCATTTGCAATGAATTCTTTAATATAACGTAATGATAACAACAACAATAGATGGTAAGCATCTGTGCAAACATAAAACGAATTCAACTGGTAGGAGGTGATGTCTTTGGCTCAAGGGATTTCAAGTAAATTAGGACAAAAATTTAAAATTCTTTAACATTGTAAAATAGTCTTATTTTGACTACTTAGGTCTGCTTCTTGAGTCACAGAAGAAAGTATATTTCTTTAAATCTTCCAGGCCACTAATGGGGTCTGAGTTTCACAGTCTTAAACAGCCAAATGAAGAGTGAAAGGATGAAAACATAGCCACCAGCTAGGAAACTTTAAAGCTTTTGTTTACAGAGTGCATTTGTCCTTAATTTAATTAACTCTCACAACATCTATTAGTTCTCCTGTCTTTAAAATTTGACCTGGAGTGACATATATGGCAAATGAAAGTATTGTTTTCCAGAAAGTCTCAAGTAAAAGATGCCTCTCCTTTAACTTTTCTCCATAAATAAAACGTCTCGTAAAAAGACCATCACCTTAGCAACTGTCAACTGAATCAGCTTTATGAAGGCAAAGTAAAATTGCAAGTAAACCTGCAGAGAGGGCCTCAGTAATTTTTTTTTACCATTAAAGAAAGTGAAGTTTAAAAAAAAACGTGACTTCTGACCAGGCTTTGAGAAAAATTAGACTATGTAAATTTTAAGGAAAGAGTTTAATTTTAAGGAAAGAAGTTACCCTGAAAGGCTAAATTGAAAATGACAATGTTCTACAGTTTCCTTCCATTTAGGATTTGGCTGAATATCTATTTTTTCTCCTTGTTAAACTGCTTACACTTCTAAAACCTTTCCTCTTTCCATAAGTGTCACTGTTAAAGTAAAAGCAGCCAGTGTATTTAGTGAATTCCATACTGTGGGATTTGGGGGGGGCGGGGGGTATGTGTGGTAGTGTTTTGATCCTTTGATAGGATTGTCATTAGTATGCTCATGGGTATGGGGGGTTTGGGATTGCCAATCCTTTTACCTACAACAGCTTAAATATCTATGACAGGACTTTCAAAGGCAAACCACAATGATTTTAGAAAAGTATTAACAGTGTGGCAATGATCAAGTGTTGGTAATCAAAGTATAAATCTAATATGATTGACTTAAAATAATATTTTTTGAGTCTCATATTATAGGGTTGATTCAGTTCAGATATCAGTGTGTGATGCTGGTTAGGAGAAAATGAGGTAAATTTCACCTTAGAATATTGGATATTTTCTGAGAACAAAAAACTGCAGTAAGAAACATAAAATCATTTTTTTGCACCCACCCGCAAGATATGTATGCATGGAAGAAAATCTGAAGGAACTGCTCCCAAACTGTGTTTAACTGTGATCATCTCTGAGTGGTTCCTATTTGGGGACAATTCTCCATTGTGTTTAGTTCTGGTAGAGTGCCTTGTCTTAGTTGCTTGTAGAAGCTGAAAGGGGAGCCCTTTCTTGCTCACTGCATAGCAACCAGGGCTGTGGTCATGTGAACTAGGCTGGGACACTGAAGGCTTCCAGGCTTCGACTGGAACTTCAAAACTTGGGCCTGGGACACAGAGCTTGGCATAAGGCAAGTGAGTGAGGCATCTAGGGTCCTAGGGTGTAAAATTTAAGGAGGCACTCATTCTCAGAGTCATGCAGTTACCAATCTGCATTTGTATGACACTGAGGGTACTTGCCTCCTTAAATTTTGTGCCCTGGGCTCCTGACTTGCCTTCTCAAGTCCCCGCTGTGGTATGACACTTGGACAGTCAGAAAGCAGATCATCATAGTGCGGGGTGGAGGCGATGACCGTGGAAGGATGATAGTGACAGCAGAAACAGTGATGGTGGTGGCAGTGGCTATGGTGCTGTTGATGCCAATGGTGGCATCATGTAGACTGGGATGAACTTGGCTCCAGATCTCCAGGGAAAGACTCCTGGTTCTCCTTCCTTTGGTTTTGTCAGCCTCTTTCAATTCCCCCAATACATTCCTTTTATACTTAAGTGAACCAGAGTTGGTTTCTATTGCTTGCAACCAAGAATCCTGACCAATACAATGCAATTGTAAGCAATCTATTTTTTTTATTTTTTAAAATCCTTTTCTCTGTTTTTATTTTTCACATATTTATAACCAGATTCCCTTTTCATGAAAGGCCAAATATTTTTCTAAACTTGTTTTGTCATCAAGTAGATCAAAGGGCATAGGGTGGGCTCCGGATTCCATTAATTCAGCAATTCAGTGATGTTAATGCCAAGGACCTAGATTCTTTCCATCTCTCCACTGTTCCATGGTTAATGTTGGCTTTATCCTCAGGCTAGTGGCAGACTGGCTATAGCAATTCCAAGAACTATATGCAAAAAATGACAATGTCTAGAGGAAGAAGGGAAATAATTACTTCCTATGTGCTTTTTCAAGAATGAGGAACAGTTTTCCAGGAGGCCCACTACTGAATTCACTCTCATTTTATCAGCCAAAATGGAGTCACTTGCTTAAGCATAACATTACTCCTGGCAAAAGCAGTATTTTCCTTAGACAGACCCATTCCTAGAACTGGGATTAGTTTCAGCTGAGGCACATGGTGGTGTAGGGAAGAGGAGAGTCACTGAATACAATTGGAATTCTCTTAGGGAAGATGAAAGGTTGAATGGAAGCTGCATAGTCACCTGCAGTAACCATAACGTCTTTTGCTTACTTTTTGAATGCTTTGCTCACTTTGGGGTGTGTGGCTATAGGCTACAGCCTGAGTATTAATGTATATGTATTTTCTTAAGCAGCTGTTAATCTTATCTTCTGCTACCAGTTTTTGAATGCTGACTAGAGCATAGTGAAACTGTACAGCTACAGTGGAAAGTAGTATGGTAGGTCCTCAAAAAATCAAGTAGAATTATTATATGATCAAGTAATTCCTCTTCTAGGTACTCAAAAGAATTGAATGCAGGATGTCAGAAAGATATTTGCACACTTATATTCATAGCAGCATTATTCACAGTAGCCAAGAGGTAGAAGCAATCCAAGTGGCCATCGACAAATGAATGGAGAAACAAAATGTGGTTCATACATACAGTGGCACATTATTCAGGCCTTAAAAAGAAGGGCATTCTGGGGACGCCTGGGTGGCTTAGTCGGTTAAGCGTCCGACTTTCGCTTAGGTCACGATCTCACGGTTCGTGGGTTCGAGCCCCGCGTCGGGCTCTGTGCTGACTGCCAGCTCAGAGCCTGGAGCCTGTTTCAGTCTGTGACTCCCTCTCACTCTGACCCTCCCTTGCTCACGCTGTCTCTCTCTCTCTCTCTCCTAGAAATAAATAAAACATTAAAAAAAAAAAAAAAAGAAGGGCATTCTGGGGCACCTGGGTGGCTGTCAGTTAAATGTCTGACTCTTTATTTATTTCAGCTCAGGTCATGATCTCACAGTTTGTGAGACTGAGCCCTGGGTCGAGCTCTGTGCTGTCAGCTTGAGATTCTCTCTCCCTCCCTCTTTCTCTCTCTCTCTTACTTTCTCTCCAGCTCTCCTACCCTCCAAAATAAATAAATAGGCACTAAAAAGAAAAAGAAGGACATTCTGATACCAGCTAAAACACGGATGAACCTTGAAGTGAAATGACCCAGTGACAAAAGGAAACATTTTGTATGATTCCATTCCTGTGTAGTGCTTAGAGTAGTTGAATTCATCAGGACAGAGAGTAGAATGGCTGTTGCCAAGGGCTAGAGAGAAAGGAAAACCAGGCATTATTGTTTAATGGGTCCAGAGTTTCAGTTTGGCAAAATGGAAAGAGTTCTGTACAACAATGTGAATGTACTTAATGTCACCGAACTATACACTTAAAAACGGTTAAAATGGGAAATTTTATGCCATGCATATTTTACCACAATTTAAAAAAACATAATTTAAAACAAAAAAACCCATTGTGAGGGTTAATTTTATGTGTCAATTTGGCAATGCTATGTATGGTAGCAGTTGTATGGTCAAACACCAGTCTAGATGTTGCTGTGAAGGTATTTTTAGATCTGATTAACATTTAAATCAGTAGCTTTTGGTTCTGTTTCTCTGGGGAACCCTGACTAATACAGTGATATTTTTTGTTTGTTTCATAAACATTATGTGGTATTTACAGAAATTTTATAATTAAACACCTTCGTATCTTTATGACTAGAGAATGTGAGAAACCTGAAGACCCAAAGCTGGAAATCATAGCAGCCCTGGACCGAACGTCCGTGGGATGGATGGAAGTTGTTCAGGAGTAGATGAGGAAGCGTGTGGGTCGGGAAAACCCCACAGAGCTTTCCCCTCGGCCAGGAATTCCCTTTCCTGACATAGTCCCCTATTGTATTCTTTCTGAAACCACTCAAAACAATAGCTGGTATGACAAGCACTCAAACAATGTTAGAGGCGTTTATTATTATTTTAGGGGAAGATATGTCTTCCTCCATTCATATTTCCTTTTATGAAGAGGCAATTCTGCTAGGGGAATAATCTGGCCTCCGCCCCTTCTCTCTCTTCCCAGATGGCTGCGTTTAGGAGAAGAAATGGAGTGTATTAGTTTCTTAGGGCTGCAGTAACAAATGGACATACAGTGTGCCTTAAAACAATAGAAATGTATACTTTTGCAGTTCAGGAGGACAGAAGTCTAAAATCAAGGTGTGGGCAGGTTGGTTCCTTTCTGAGGCTCTGAGGAAGTGTCTGTTCCATGCCTCTTTCGCAGCTTCTGGTGACTGCCTGTAATCCTTGGTGTTCCTTGGCTTCTAGATGCATCACTCTAGGCTCTGCCTGCATCTTCACATGGCCGTTTCCTGTCGTTTTTCTGTTCTCCTCTTTAAGGACAATTGCCATTTGATTTAGGTCCCACCTAAACCCAGGATGACCTCATTTCAAAATCCTTAACTTAGTTACATCAGTAAAGCTTTTTTTGGTTTTGTTTTTATAAATGAGGTCACAGTCACAGATTCTGGGTGGGCATGTCTTCCAGGGGCCACCATTCAACCTACTGCATCAAATCTGTGTATTCTAGCCTCTTCTTCCCTTTTTCTTCTTGCGGTGAGCCTGCCTTTTGAAGATATGTGTTCTGCTCTGAGTCTCCTGTTGTAGGTTTTATAGGAGTCTCACCCTCTGTCAGGAAGTCTGACTCTGCTGTGCAATTTTGTGCCCACATGGATAAATCTGTGTAATTCTGAGTTCAGAACTGGAAACCCTCTTACCCAACCATAAAACT